>NW_008476080.1:0-1407 GCF_000622305.1 Nannospalax galili | reverse complement strand
ACCAGGCTGGCCTTGAACTCACAGAGATCCTCCTGATTCTGCCTCCTGAGTCCTGGCATTAAAGGCGTGCGCCACCACGCCTGGCTAATCTGGTTATTTTTATTGGTTGGGTTAGGTTAGGTTTAGGTTAGCCGTCTATCTCCGGCTGGAACCAAATTCTAGTCTTCTGCATTTGACTCCCAAGCAACTAGCATGACATTGGAGGTGTGCTTCTCCTACGTTTGCAAGTCAGTCTCTTCATTTGCTTGAACAACAGTCCCGTAGTTTTGTGCCTTTAAATATTCCTAGTCAAGTACTTTAACTGTTGACACCTCACTGTCCCCTCAGGATGTTTTCTTGATGTGTTTTGGTTATGGTATGGCCATGGTCAGATAAATTATAGTATGGGGAATTTGGAATGATAATCCCATTGTCTTGTGGATTGGTGCTGGTGAGATCGTGTTAATTTGAATTAGTTTTCTCTAAACCCACCTTGTGTCATGGGCTTTGTTTTATATTCAGGGACATGGATAATATATCCATTTGTGCACAAAAAGGATAGGAGAGTTTCTAAACGTTGGTAGATTTTAGTTATTGAATAGTCAAAATTTTGGGTCCCAAACCTTGATGCTTAGAGTTGTACATGTTGGTGTATCCCTATAATAGCATTCATTCTGCCGAGGAAGGAAGGTAGTAAGTTTGAGGCCAGCATGGCCACATGAGTAAGAAGCCATCTCAACATGTGCCTAATCCCAACAAAAAGAGTTTCCCAGGTATCTTCTCATGAATGGATTAAAATGAACAGATTATTGACTTATTAAATTTGTGAAGACTTAGGTTGTTTTTGAACTATGGACAGTCTGACACTTGACAGATGATTAATTACTGTGCATGAAAGGCAAAAAGGGATCCACGTGAGAACTGAAAGCGGTTAAGTTGATTTATACTGTAACATAATGTAAAGTGTAAATGATGTTTTTTTTCTCTGACCTAGTGGGCATGTGGAGGTGAGGACAATAGCACCAGTACCAATGGCTTTGTGTTATTATGGGTGAAAGATCAGAGAATTGACCAAGTACTAAACAACTGTTTGCAGATGGGAATTTAAAGACAAACCTTCATTATAAGTAATAATACTGTCAAAATCCCCATACTATATGCAGATGAAATAACATTTGTTTTAGGTTTAGATAATCTGATCATATTGTATATTTTCTTGAGGAAATTTGCCATAACGTTAACAATTATTTCATCAAAGAATGTACACTTAGAAAAGAATGACTGAATCAGAATTCTATTGTAAGCTCATCATTGGAACTTTCTGACTTAATCTTTGAGAAATTATTATTTTATTCAATAGGATGTACAGTTACCCAGCACGTGTTCCTCCTCCTCCTCCTATTGCTCGTGCTGTGGTGCCCTCCAAAC
>NW_008476079.1:0-1409 GCF_000622305.1 Nannospalax galili | reverse complement strand
GTCCAAATACTTGGAGCCTATGGGGGACATTTTTATTCAAACCACCACAGAATACAACAAGAAATTACATTGGTCTACCAGTGTGACGAAAATAGTTCTTTTTCTCAAGATTCTATGACCTCTTCAGTCATGTGTATTTAACCATGTTATTAACACCACACATAAGTTCCTTCCCAATGAGCAGGCCTTAATTCAAATTAGACAGCTGTTCATTACCCCCAAGATAAAAGTTCCACTGGCGTACCAATGGCAATAGTGTTCCGGGCCAGTCATCGTGGTTTGTTAGGCTTCCCAGCTGGGTACTACAGTGACCAGTTTTCTCCCTTGGCATCTTGCGTAGTCTCCTCTGAAACCACGAGAACCTCGTCTTCAGGGAAGAGACTTCCAGGGCAATTCCAGCTTGATTGCTTCAAGCCTTCTGTCTAAAATATGTCCTGTCTTTAGCAATAGCATGTTACCTTCAAATTCTGGGAGGTCATGAAGACTTTGGCAATAGCCTGAGTTATTTTGTGAGTCTCTTGGATGACCCTGGTCAACAACCCAAAGGCAGCTTTCTCCTGCTTACACTGTGGTTTTTGTTATATAGATGTCAGCACATAATATACACACACATATGTGTGTGTGTGTGTATATATATACATATATTATGTGTATTTTCCAGTAAGACTTTGAAGTAATGCATTTCCCTCTGGTTTTTCACATCATCTAAGCATTATTTATCTCTCCTTCAACTTCCCATGACTAACAGTCTGGACTCCCTCCCCAGTTCAAGCACCTTCCTTTCCTTATGATCCCTTGATAACATCTGTCTCCCACTGCCCACCTCTCTGGAGCTCCTTCTTCCCCTCACCCCCATGCTTCCACTTCGTTTTCCTGACTCCTGCAGTTACATCAGGATATATACTCACATTTAAGGATTTGGAGCTAAGATCTAATTTAGAGACAACATATGTCACTTGTTTTTCTGAGTCTATGTTACTTCACCTAGAATAAGTTTTTCTAGTTCTGTTTACCTGAAATTTTCATGATTTCATTTTTCTTTACTGCTGAATAGAACTCTGTTGTGTAAATGTAGCACATTTTCATTATCCATTAGGAACATTTAGGTTGTTTCCATTTCTTAGCTACTGTGCAAAGAGTAGCAACTAGTGTGCTTGGTCAAGAATCTCTGCAATAGAATGAGTGCTTTGGACATATGCCAGTATAACCAGATCACATGGCAGGTTTATTTTAGTTCTTTAAGAGTCCTCCATACTGGTTTCCACAGTGGTTGCAGCACTTTGCAGCCCCACCAGCAGTGGATGAGCGCTCCCCTTTGCCCACATCCTCACCAGCATTTGGTGTCATCTGTTCTCTTGATCTTTGCCATTCTGAATGTGGTTGGATGAAATCTTCAAGTCTTTTTGATT
>NW_008476078.1:0-1409 GCF_000622305.1 Nannospalax galili | reverse complement strand
CATGTTGGACCATATCCCCTTGGAACTGTAAGCTGAAAAAAACCCTTTCTCCTTTAAGTTGCCTTTTCAGGGTATTATATTATAACAGCTAGAAAGTAACTATGACAAACATCTAGTAAAAATTGTACAAGTTGTCTATGTTAGAACCTTTTGTGGCTCAGCACATTTGGTCAGATTTCTGTCTTTGCTAATCTGCTATCACAATGGGAGATTTATTGCCATTTCCCCTGTGACATTCTGGTGAGGTATTTACTTACTTTGTACATATAGATAGCATGCTCCTAGGTCTCAGTATTACAGTGATGTGCAAAGTTTCATCCTGTGTGTGTCTATCTGTCTATGAATACATAAACATAAACATAATCTTAGGCTTCTTACACAATAGGCTTCTTACACAATTTGAGAGGGGCATTATGTATGCATATTATCTTTGTACTAGGTTGACAGCAAAGCACAGATGTACCAAGAGAAGCAATAAAGAACATCATTGTTCCAAATAATTCAATACAAAAAGACATTGTTATATCCAGAATCCTTTCTAACAATTGCATCCTCCAGAAAAATCTATATTGTGTTATTAAATAGACGATAAGTAGTGGGAATTTACTATGCTTTAATAGATCTGGACAGAATGACCACTCCAGATTTGAGTCATTAAGGGCAGTACTAGGTTCCTATATAAAAGTCTCATTTCCCTACTTTTCCCAAATTCTATTGGGACAAATGAAGCAGAAAGTGCCAAATTTAAGTTTTAAAAAACACCAAAGCCTTAATATAGTATTACCAGGACTGGAGAGATGGTTCATCAGTCAAGAACACTTGGTGCTCTTGCCGAGAACTCAGTTCAGTTCCCAGCACCCACATAGTGGCTCACTATGTCTGCAACTCCAGGTTCTAGGGGATCTGATACCCTCTTCTGGTGCAGGTACCACACACACGGTGCATATGCATACACACACAAATGAAATAAAAAGAAATGTACCAGGATACCCACTTGCTAAGAGAAGTTTATTGGAGTCAAGCATTGTCATGATAATAATAACTGGGCTGAATTATGTGTATCTTTTGGAGAACAGACCCTAGTAACATCTCTACAGTAATCATAGTGATGTCAGTGATGATGTTAAGACCTATGGTGGTTTCTTATTATTAGTTTGCAGATAGTAAGCACTTTATAAATGGAATAAATAAACCAATTAATGTTATCCATTCTATGAGTCATTTCAAAGGTATATTATTCAGCAACCAAGTGAATACAGAACAGCTAGGATTACTATTTTGAAGCGATTATTCTTTTTTTATTTACATAAATAATTTATTGAGAAGTTCATACATGCATATAAGGTATTTTGATCAATTCCATGCCCACTCCCTCCACTCCAACTCCTCCCATATCTCCCCATCACTTT
>NW_008476077.1:0-1409 GCF_000622305.1 Nannospalax galili | reverse complement strand
TTTGGTAAAAGCCGACCTTGCGACACTTACAGCAGAGTTAATTTTTCCACGAGATGCCCAAGAAACCCACTGCTAGGCCTTCGTTCCTGAGCTCCCTCTGAATTGCAAACATTCTTTGAGGCCTGCTGAAAACCAGTGATTCCTTGTGCAAAGGTCTCTTGGGTATGTTGCTTCTGGCTGACTACTCACAAACACTGTTGTAATTTGAATCATCTGGGGCAAGAATCACTGTAAATGATATGCTTGCTTAATTGAAACAAAACAAATAGTTTCCCCTTTTCAGATTCTTAATGTTTAGAGTGTAGTGTCCTAGACGCAGCCTGAGTGGTTTTGGCAACGCAGCTTCTAATTTAAAAGCTGTTAATTTACTGTGAATTTGGCAACCAGACAACAGTCACAGAACTGTCTCTGAGGGCCGGTTTTGCTTAATTCTTTGGTGTCAGCCAATTTCTAGATGAGGTGAGGTAAAGAATTACATCAATGATTGATGCATTAGCAGGTTGGACTTTGGTACTGTGGTAGATTAAATATACCTCTGATTTTCTCTATCATGCGCGTGCCCACACGTTTTACAATGACTGCATTTCCACTCCCCTTGAACCTGCATTGGCCTGGAGATTGGTGTTGACCAAGAAAATGAGGCAATTATTAGAATGAACCATGATAAGAAGCATGGGCTGGCTGACAGAATCATGTGGAGCAAGATCAGTAACAAAGCTGCCCTCTTTCTTGACCTACTGGCTGACCCATGAAGACCTTCAGGCATAGGCCAAATTGGTCCAAGTCAGCAAAACTGCCCCATTGACCCATAGGCATATGAGAAAGAATAAATGGTTGCTATCTCATTTTGCTTGAATTAATAGGGAAGCAACAACTGACAACGATGCCAACAATGTCCAGTAGGCAATAATGAAAATAGTGGTTGGTTCCTATGAACAAGGAATGTATAGAACCAGCATAGTAATTTAACAAAGTAAACTCTTCAGCTACAGCTCTCCCCACTCCCCCGTGTCTTTCTATTCATCCCAAGAAGAGCCCTGCCTCATCTGTTCTACTTTCAGCAACCGTGGGATACCTTAAAGCTTTAAAATCTTAATTTTTCTGAGCACTTCTTAGGAGGCTGAGGCCAGCCTACGTTATATAGCAAGTTCCAGGCCATCCTGGGCTATGATCTGAGATCATGTTTAAAAAGACTTTGTTAACAAAACTGCGATTCTTTCTCATGTTCTATGGATGGAATTTAAAATGGCACAACTTCCTTGGAAAACAGGTTGATAGCATTTAAAAAAAAAAGTTAAACATGGGGCTGGAGAGATAAGCTCAGCCATTAAGAGCACTAGCTGCTCTTGCAGAAGACTAGGTTTGATTCCCAGCACCCACATGACAGCTAACAACCATCCATAACTCCA
>NW_008476076.1:0-1408 GCF_000622305.1 Nannospalax galili | reverse complement strand
AGAGAGAGAGAGAGAGAGAGACAGAGAGACAGAGAGAGACAGACAGAGAGACAGACAGAGAGAGACAGAGTCTCCCTGTAGCCCCAGCTTATCTGGATCTTGCTATGTAAATCAGGTTGGCCTTAATGTCACAGAGATCCTCCTGCATCTACCTCCTGAGTGCTGGGATTAAAGGCATACACCACCACACCCAGCAGTTTATTTTGAAATATTGTATTTATTTTTATTTATTTCATGTGTATCAGTATATTGCCTAAGTGTATATAAATTCCACCTGTGTCATGCAGTGCTCACAGAGGTCAGGAGACTGCATCAAATTCCCTGGAACTGGGGTTATGGACAGTTGTAACTGCTGGGACCTGAACCCAGGTCCTCTGCAAGAGCAGCCAGTGCTCTTAACTCCTGAGCCGGGTCCCAAGCCTCCTTTATTTATTTTCTTTTATTAAATGCTTTTCTATATAACCAAGTTGTTTCACTTACCTGTGTG
This sequence comes from Nannospalax galili, assembly GCF_000622305.1. Classification (NCBI taxonomy): domain Eukaryota; kingdom Metazoa; phylum Chordata; class Mammalia; order Rodentia; family Spalacidae; genus Nannospalax; species Nannospalax galili. The sequence continues at coordinate 921 of NW_008476076.1, read as the reverse complement.
AATACGTCCTTGGCTTTTTCCCATAGACCCTTTCCATGTGGCCTCCACAACTTCCTCTTACTGATTCTGTGTGTTCCTGGAGCGGTATCCTGGCTGTGGGATGGATGGGCTGTGAAGAAAAGAGGTCGTTATTGATGCTCGACTGAAGTCCCACAGCATGTGTTCTTTCTTATTGCTTATGAGCTCCAACCTGTGACCTCACCATCAGATACAAAGGCTCAGTGATGACTGACTGAGTTTATGGGATAAAATAAATCTGTACTTAGTAACATTTGTGGTTGTTTCTAATTGTGGTAAGTTATGTGAACGCTGGCCTTTCCATGCCCATGTTTTCTCCATATTCTCTGTGAGGGAAGGAACTCACAAAATAAAAAGCTCGGCTTTGCAATCTGTCATTCATTGATCTGAGTGTAGAGTATAATTGGTTTTAATACGTTAAAGATTTGCTGCTTTGGTTCTTCATTATCGTATAATCCTTGGCGTTATTGCTTTTATTGACAGAAATATTAGTCATACTGTTGTACTTACTATGAACAAAGAGCACTGTAGTCGCTCTCAGTCATTCTCTGTACTACTTTACTGTGGGTACTACCCATTTAACAATTAAATTGAACCCTGCCTTGAATAATTCTTGGTTTCCTAATTAAACAATAAAATGTTGTGAGACAAGCTTATTCTTTAGAGTTCCTGTAGCTCCAGTTCAATACATTTCGTTGATTAATTTTATCACACATATTGTGAATGTAAAAGTAGTTTGCTTCTGATAATATAGTCTTGTATTATGTGACTTCATTCAAACTTCATATTCAATCCATCTTCCCCCTCTCTCTCTCCCTCTCTCCCTCCCTCCCTCCTCTTCCCCTCCCTCCTTCTCTCCTCCTTCCCTCCTTCCTTCTTCCATTCCTTCCTTCTTTCTCTTTT
>NW_008476075.1:0-1409 GCF_000622305.1 Nannospalax galili | reverse complement strand
TTTTTTTGGTGGACTATTTCCACCAAAATATTAGAGAGGAGGCTGCTCTTACTGCTTAATAGAAGATATTTTTAAAAGAATTTATTTTAGAGCAGGCTTTATAATCAATGTTCTAAATTTATACTCATTTTTAAGTGCAAAACAATTGACATCTGTGTATATGAATCTGTGTTTCCGTAATCCATCCAAACATTGAAACCTGTTGTGGTTTGAAATAGTTTTGTAAATCATATCTAAAAGCATAATTTATAAAGTCTCTGCTTTTTATCAGCTTTTTCATATGTATTACCACTTATATTAACTACCATGTTTCGTCTCACCTGAGCCCCTAATGGGGCCCCTGTGATTTTAGTGTCATGATATACGAGACATGAGTTTCACAGAAATAATTTTCACAGAACCTAGTTTACTTGGTTTATCATCAACTTGAAGCAGGCAGGAAACGAACAGGCCTCACAGCTTCACAATATACAAGCAGAACAGCACTGGGGGTATACACGCAGGCTCCCTGCATTGTAAGTAACCCCGATTATGCTGCTTTTTCTGGCTGTTAAAAGAGTGCAGCAGGCTGGTAGGATTTCTCAGTGGATAATGACACGTGCTGCCCAGTCAGACAACCTGAGTTCAATCCTTGAGACTCACATGTTACAAGGAGAGAATTGAGAACTGATACCCCCAAATTGTCTTCTGACCTTTAACCCACACCCAAAAATAAATAAATTGAAAAAGTACTATGGCAGTAGTCTACATTATGGAAACATAACAGAAAAACAGATGGCACTTCCATACTGTGTGTTAGGATGTGTTAGGTGCATGGCATACCAAAGGACCCCAAGGAAATAGATTGATATTTTTTAAACCCAGTGATTACACAACGATATATAGATAATATGTAAGTAGTACTTAAGTTAATTGACATTTATTGAGTCTCCCTCCTAACTTTATAAAGTTGTTTACTTTTCTGAAATGCACTTTTATGCATCTATCTGAACTGATGCTGTTCCTGGCCAGATATCTTAAATATGTCCATAACATTTTTTTATTCATCTTTTACATTTTGAAAAGTCTAATTACAGAAATAGTACTTAAACTCTCAGACTATTATGCAAGTGCATAATATTAGGTATCAGTTCAACAGACATTTTGTGTCTAGTATGTAGAAGGCATAACATGGAGATCTCTTTATCCCTATCCCAATGTACTGTTGTAGTGAGCGACTTTTCTTAATGAAGCTTATTTAACGTGTAGATAGTGCAGATATCTAAGAGAGACTACAAATTAGTGCCCAGCTGAAGTTTTCAGTACCTGAAAAATCTACTCTGTGTGTGTCACAGGCGTGAGTTTGACATGTGGAATCCTGTGATGTTGTGTGCTGCAGGCTATGACATGGGATGATTAGAAGCTGGTCC
>NW_008476074.1:0-1409 GCF_000622305.1 Nannospalax galili | reverse complement strand
GTGGTACTGAGTGTTCCGGTAACTGTGGTCAACAGCCAGGGTGCAACCCAAAGTCAGCAGAGAATCGGGGGATGGGTTCCCACAAAAAAAACATTATGCAACAGACAGAATCCTTAATATGCTCTGGGTGAAGGTGTGCTCAGTTTTGAGAGGAGTCAAATCTTGGATGGAAGGCAGTGCCATCCAGCTTCTGAGGAGGCCACACTAGTATCTCCAGTCACACTGGTCCTTTTACTTGTGCTCTGAGAAACAAGCTGTGTGACTCTAGGTAATCCAGGGAAATCTCTCACAGAACTTTTCATTCTTTAGAATTAAAGGTCTCTTAACCCATGAATTTTCTCTGATAGCTTTCCAACAACTGCTTTTCATGTTTTTGGTGATCTTTATACATGTGGATATGATAACGCTGCCTTTGTGGATGGGGACGTTTAAGACTGGTGTTGCTGCTAAAATTTCTTCTATGAGGCACTGGTGGCATGTGCCGCCCCCCCCATCCTTACAACAAAACAAGGTATAATTTCTTCAAAACAGTTTGGGTAACTAAAGAATTTATTGTACTTCCGCACAGATCAGTGGAGGAGGGGGTTACTTACAGAAGTGTGGGCACAGGTGGGCTCCCCTCTGCATCGTGCCAGGGTCCCTGTGACCTCCCGGTGGCTGCCCAAGATGGTGAAGACCACCCCCTCTCTCTGACTTCCCCTGTTCCTATCCTTAGTCCCTCCCCCATATACCACTCAGGCCAGCTGGTTGGATGGAAGGCATGACTGACACTCTCTGCCCCTCCTACAGAAAGTTCTTTTGTGGTGATAGGAACAAGCAGGTGAATCCCAGCTTGAGAAGAAGGCATTCATCCACTGCTTACCAGTCTAGCTGGCCAGGCAGAGGACGAGTCCATTACAACAGATGCCTTGAGAGAACAGTGAGAGTTAAGGGTAGATAGAGGATTCGTGGGACATACAAGAACATTTGATGGGGAAATATTGAAACAGATGAAAAGGTATTCGAATTTTCTTAGAACAGCACCAGGTTAATTCTGTTAACATCATATAATTATCTACAGTAACCCCTTTTCAATCTTAAAAAAAATGACCTGATGGATGACAAGCCTTACCAAATACTATACAGAGGCGTTTTGGCCAAAAGCATCTTAAAACACAAGGTGGAACACAATGTATCTACAGAGAGGAGTGAGTGGGGTGTTCATCAGACACCTCATAGGGAGAACACGGTAAGAAAGGAGGATTGAAGGACAACTGATGAGAACATTTGCTCCTTATACTTAAGAAGCCTAGAATACAGGAAGAAATGGGTATGTTCATGTGGTACTCTGTTAATTGCTTTAATTGATAGTAATATAGCAATGCAAATAAACAAAAGCAGGGTGGAGAGATGGTTCACCCGTTAAGAGC
>NW_008476073.1:0-1409 GCF_000622305.1 Nannospalax galili | reverse complement strand
TACACTTATACACATAAAATAAAAGTAATAAATAAAATATTTTAAAAAAGAAGTGATAAACTAATTTTCAAAATAAAACCAGAGAGAGATACTCACAGGCAGGGGCTTCCACAAGATGCACTTCAAGAAAAGCAATGTGATTTTTCAGAATTAAGATGGAAGAATCAAAATAAAATGTTAAAATACCTGAAGCATAGATAGGACATCATCACTGAAATTCAATTCAAGGAACCCAAAAGCCCTTGGTGGGATACATTTATGAAGAATTTTGCTGCATTGAAATATTAATTTCATATATATTAACCAAACAAGAGGGCAGATGACACATTACCACAGTCCATTTCAGTCTCTAAAGACCAAATCTTTATTAACTTCTATCAAATTGACAATTCTGGTGCCACAAATGGAAACAGGTGGTATTTATCTCACACCACTTAACATAAAAACCTCCACTAGCATCCATATTGCTCCAAATGACAGGAATTCATTCTTTCTATGGTCAGCAAGTACCTCAGTGCACATGTACTATAGTTACTTTATCAAATTCCTACAGGTAGAGATCGTGCTGATTCTGCATCTTAGTATTATGAAAAGCATCGCAGTGTGATTGGACATGCAGATCTCACTGTATGATGATTTCAGTTCTTTTTTATATATAGACCCAGTACTAGGACTGCTGTTTGTTGGTTCTGTTTTTAGCTTGATAAGGACTTTCTATGATGTCTTTCATAATTGAAGTAGTAATTTACATTAATTTCAGCAAGTGTGATAAAGAGTCCCTTTCTCCATATCTTCAGCATTTACTTGGTATATTTGATAAGATACTAGCTATTTCAACTGGATTAAGGATTGACAGCATTTGAGAAAAGTTATATAGTGTTTTGCTCTTGTGAAAAAAATCATATCAAATCATGCATCTCGCCAAAAACACAAGATGTCATGAAGAATAATATGTATGATGTGAGGAAGATGGAGATGTCCTAGAATGTGAGCCCTAGGTTGTCAGGAACTTAATTGAAGGAAGGATGTGGTAAAAAAAAAAAACTAGGGTAAAAGAGTATCAGACAACCTTTTGACAGCTTCATAATCTTAATTAAGGTCCAGGCTTGGCATTAATTGTGTTCAAACATTTCTTAATGTACAATTTGATATTTCTAAAATAATCAGTTTTTAATAGTACAACCATTCATTTTTGTTAGATTAGACATGTACCCCTAGTACACATTGGTTTGCTAGTCTAATGTGCTTTGCATACACATAAAAATAAAGAGGAAAATTTTTTAAGAAGCATTTTTCTGTATGAGGCAGAAGTTTCCAGAATTTAGTTAGCTTCTAAGATAGGTTAAAGACTGGTGCTCTAAAAAGAGTAGGAAATTTGATATCCAGAAGACTAAACTTGAGAGTGCTGA
>NW_008476072.1:0-1408 GCF_000622305.1 Nannospalax galili | reverse complement strand
GCCACAGGGGGAGTGCTCCTGATGGCTATCCTGAAGTTAGACTCAAAAGCAGCTATCCTAGATCCTAGAACATGATCATTTAGACGCAAAGTCAAACACGGAAACACTGACCAGTAAGTGGAAGCTCCTGAAGTGGCATCTCCCAAACCCTGTCCCTTTCTACTTAGATTTAAGAGCTTTCCTTAAGCTTTAGGCTTAGAAAACATTTTGTAGGAATGTCCTTCCTATTATGCACCTCCTCATAAAAGCATCTCATCCTCATGAGGGTGGAAACTCGTTCTACTCTCCCATCATCACCAAAACTATCACCACAGTGGACAGTGGCTTGTTTCCTGGTATCTTTCTTACAGTGTCCAAGCAAATTTGCCACTGTTGGGAGCATCTTTAGAGATATAGCTTGTGTCAGGCTCTCTCCAGGTTTGGTTTGAGGGTCCTGTCTATAACTTCCACACTCTTTCTTCATCAATGCTATCTGTATTCAGATATTCATTAATTATATTAATCAACTATTTTTTGGAAATCTAGCTATGAGTAGGATCATCTGCCACTTACAAATGTATAATCATACACTGATTTTGCTCAACACCCAAGGCCTACTCCCTGCCTAAGACCATTATTAGATCTGTGATTATAATGGTGATAAGGCACAATTCTGACTTATAACCCTGAATAAGGATCACAGTTTTAGTGAGATATTAAAATATACACTACAGTTGATACAATTATATTTGAGAAAAGAGCCAAATGATGTCGAAACAGCCAGAAAATGATGAGTAATTCTACAGTTTTTCCTGTATATACTTATTCATTCCCTTATAAAGATGGTGCTGGGTTGATTGTAATAATCATCATAGAATATACACCTATACCAAATCATTACATCATTCATTTGGAATATATAAGAGTCATACTTTCCAAACATACTCATTAAACCTGGAAAAAACTTTGAATCAAAAGTTCTCTCAGCCAACTGTAACACTGAGAAAGTATGACACAGACTTTGGCGCTTTAACAAAGTGAACTCCAGAATGTCCGTAATTTAACTTAGCAAAAACTCATTTTTGCCCCATGACATATCATTCAGGGTCTCTGTTGGATAAACAACAAGAGACCCAGACCAGTGAATTTTTATCATCTCATGAGGAAACGTGGTTGTTATTAATGCAAAGGAGATAAGAACAGAGGATCATGTAGTAACTGTTAAACATCTGAGACCAGAGTGATCTTGGCCAAGAACTCACTCAGTACTGTCTATCAGCAAGGATGTGCAAAAGTTTGTGGGGAGAGGAAGAAGCATCAATAACCAGAAAGATGCAGTAATGTCTCCTACAAAAAGATTTAAAAGAAACTTTTTTTTGTCTTTTTGAGACAGGGTCCCCCTGTAGTCCCAGCTGGCCTGGAACTCACT
>NW_008476071.1:0-1405 GCF_000622305.1 Nannospalax galili | reverse complement strand
TTATGTGTATGAGTGTATTGCCTGCATGTATGTAAGTGCACTTGTGTCATGTAATACCCACAGAGGTCAGAAGTAGGCACTGGATTCCCCTGGAACTGGAGCTATAGATGGTTGTTAGTAGCCACATGGGTGCTGAGACGTGAACTCAGGTCCTCTGTGAGAGCAGTCAGTGTTCTTAACCACTGAGGCATCTCTCCAGCCCCTGTATGTAACATATTTTAAACATGCACACACATGACTCTGTGGGGCGGTTGGTATTTTATTTGGTTTGATCACGTCAGTGATTGCACAATGCCTGACACTGCATCATCACACTGGTACACCTTAAAGGCATACAGTTTTTGACTCTGATTTTTTTCTCAAGAGGACTAGGACACAAATATTCATAAAATTCACACAGCTATGTGAAGTGAATTCCTGAGAATCCAGGCAAAAAGCTCCAAAAGTACTGTGCCCAACAAAGAGGCAACAATCACCTTGGGTCATGCTCAGACTTTAGGTCTTCCTGTCTAGAAGAACAACACTATCATTGGTGAATGCACAGAGAATCACATTTGAGTGTGGGGATGTGAAGGAAAGTGTCTTCTCCATTAGGCTGTGAGTCTATGGGTCCATGTGAAGTAGGAGGCAGGAGGTATGCACATTGAAGCAATAATAACAGTGGCATCTGCCTGAAGCCAGGTCATATCAGCAGCAGAGGTACACCTTTTGGGAGCCAAAATGCAGTGCTGGGTGGTACCAGTTAAGACTGGAGGGCATAAGGCAGATAGTTGTTCTTTGGTGATTAGAGTGAGATTGGAGAGTGCTGGGAAGAATGGGTCCTGGTGAGAGGAGCAGATGTGAAGGCTCCTCATAGGCCAGGCCAGCTGCGTTAATCCCACTTCTGCCTCTGGGTTTCAAGTGCAGCTGCTGAGTTGGACCAAATATCACCAAATACTTCAACAAATATCACATTTTAAGCATGAACACACACAAAAATTCACGACTTGTTCGCAAATTTGTTCACAAACAAAAGCATGAATTTACAAGCTATGAAGGCATAACTAATGGAGAGACTATCTGGCTCCTGGGTATTGGAATGTCTATCCACTTTTGGGAAGAGCTGAACGCTGGATGTAAGGTGCTAAGCAGGTTTCAAGAAGTAGTGAAATGGAGCTGAGCCTCCCCACTGATTTGGGCCCAACTGAGACAGAGTACCAGTGGGGCCAGATAATGCTTAGGCTATAAACTGCTACAGAAACAACATATCTAAAGCAAGTCATCACACCGGAGTTAACAGCTTTGTGATGGTTCTATGACCCGGTTATACCAGTCCTTGGCATATACCCAAGGGACTCATCCTATTGTAGAGATCCTTGTACAACAATGTTTGTTGCTGCTCTTTTCACAATAGCTAAGAGATGGA
>NW_008476070.1:0-1408 GCF_000622305.1 Nannospalax galili | reverse complement strand
AAAAACATCAACAATGTATTTTGAACCTTGGAAGCTTAGGAAGGAAGAAATGTGAAAATTTTGTAATAGTCACATACAATATGCAGGGTCATAATCTTTTTTGAAGTTCTAATGTGATAACTTACAAAATAAAAGGGAATCATAAAAATAATGCAACTAAACTTTAACAAAAATTGAAAAAAGAAACAGTGACAAATAACAAAATAACCGTATCATAATATTATTATATACACTGAAGTCAAAAGACAGACATGTAAAAAATAAAAGAAAATTATAAACTGCCTCAAGGAGCATATTTTAGAAACACAAACTGGTTTAAAGTGAAAGGATGGAAGCAGGTAACAGTAACATCAAACAAAAGAAAGCCCCAGTGTCTGTGTTAATATCAACAGAGTAGCTTTCAGAGTGTAGAGATTTACCAAGAATAAAGAATATAAGTTTATATCAATAGAGGGTCAATTTACCAAGACATATAGCAATGTTGAACATTTTTGCACCCAACAACAGAGCTTCAAAATACATTACAGCAAGAATTAAAACAATCCTTAACTACAAAGATCTCAATGACAGCGTCTCAACAACTATGAGAGTAAGTAGGCAAAAGAAATCCAAAAAGATCTAGAAGTGTCACACAATAAGAGGTTGACCAAACTGACACAGAACATGTCGCCCAGCAGCAGCAGCAGCAACTTCCATATCTTCAAAGCGCACACAGGACTTTTCTGAAAATGGAGCATATTCTCGTCCATAAAACAGTAGATAAAAACTGAGTCAAGTTACATGGGTGTGTTATTTGGCCACATGCACATAAATTGAAAATTAACAACAGGAAGATCAACAGAAAAAATTCACAAAAGTTTAGGAAATAAAAATCTATGTGTGTAATAACAATTCAGGAGAAAAACTTTGAGTATTCTGAGAGAAAAGCATATCAAATTTGTGAACTACAACACACACAGAAGTTAGAAATTTATAGCAATGAAGTCCCTGTCAGAATGAAGGAGGCCTGAAGCCAGTGCTCTCCAGTACAACTTAAAAAAGTCTGAAAGACGAGAAAATGCACCCATGGTCACAAAACAATGATACTCATCCAAGTGGAGGCTAATAAGATATGAGACAGACAAATGTCAGATTAAATGAATGAAGCCTAAACTTGTTCTTGGAGGAAATGGATATTTTAGATAAGCTTCAGGAGAGGGTCAGTACAAAATGGAAGGTACAAGCTATAACCTATGAACGAAGTGGTCATATCAGTGCAGACTCTGCCCAAAGTGTATGCCAGGAACAAACAAGGCAGTGCTTTCTGCCAGAAATACAGGAGTCCACATGCAGTGAATCTCTCTCTGGAAAGCACACAAGATATCAAACATACAGGGGAAGAAAGAGACAACCTGAATCTGTCATCTAC
>NW_008476069.1:0-1408 GCF_000622305.1 Nannospalax galili | reverse complement strand
GGATTAGGATTAGGTCTAAGGGTTAGGGTTAGGATGAGGGTGAGTGGGTTAGGGTTTGGTTATGTTTAGGGTGAGGGTTAGGGATACGGTTAGTGTTAGGTTTACGGGTTAGCATTTTTATTAGTGTTAGGGTTAGGATTTAATATTAGGAGTAGGGGTAGGATTAGGTTAAGTTTAGTGTTATGTTTAGGGTTAGGTTTAGTGATTTTTATTGAATTTTTGCAGATTTCATACAATACATCTTGATCTCCACTATCTGCAACCATCCCTATATACCCACCACTGGATTTCATGCATTCTGTCATATATGTTAAAGCCTACTGAGCCAGGTTAATGTCCAGAAATGTCCCACAGTGTGAGTCCATCCACTGGAGCCTAATCAACCTATAACGGTCACTACCTTAAAGAAAACCTACTCTCCCTCTCCCAATAGTCATCAGTCACTAATAGTCCTCAGCTAAGGCTGGGGTTTCTCACCCATTTCCCCACTTCTATGCTGGGTTTTTGCCTGGTGTGAGCTTGCATGGGTCTTGTGTATGCCCCCACCATTGCATGTAAGTTCATATGAGCAACTTCCCAGCAACCTGGGAAACTGCTTCCTTGCAGTCATCCAAAACCCCCGGCTCTTACAGCCGTTCTCCTCCCTCTTCTGCAATGGCGCAGCAGAGGTTTGATAGAGCTGTCCTACCCCGAGACAAGTACTCTGCAGTGTCATACTCTGCACACTGGCCAGTCGTGGCCTTCTGGATTAATCACCATCTATTGCACGAGGAAGTTTTGCTGAGGAGAATTCAGAGATGCACTAATATTCTTTCTGCCCCAATTCCACAGTGTTCCCTGAGCCTCAGGTATAGCCTTCTGAGTCCCCTGAATTACTGAAATAAGGCTGACAACTACCCACACGGACCATTGCAGGGGCTTGCTACAATGTGACTGTCACCCTTTTCACATAATTTCCCTGTGGTATGTCCAATGCAGTGGACAGCCACACCCTCTGAAGAAAGGTTGAGATCTCTGCTGTGGGCATAGCCAAGTCACCCAGGGGTCTCCTCAAAGATCTGTGTTTGTGTTCCACACATTCTCCTGAGCACTCCCTGAAATCAGCAAATGACTTCCTCATGTACGTGTCCTTTCTGGACAACACACCCACTATGACTTGCCCAGACAATAATACAAAGTGGTTTGTTAATTCAGACTCAATTGCTTTATATAGATTTTCTATTTACTCCATGGATAGCCCAGAAAATACCAGAGAGGCATTCAGATTTTACAGCCAAGCTAGGGGTATAATCCTTGTTCTCACCACAACATGGTCCTTTGGGACCTTCAATGTTACTATCAAAAATTTTTTACTTAGTCACCAATTTACCTCAGTGACTGGGGAACTCTCAGGTAGGTGATTGGTTTA
>NW_008476068.1:0-1402 GCF_000622305.1 Nannospalax galili | reverse complement strand
GGACAGCTGGGGCTACAGGGAGACCCTGTCTCGAAAAGACCAAAAAAAAGTGTTGCATGAAATTCCCAAAAATTCAATTTAAAAGGGACAAAACTAAAAATAAATTTGTAAATGAGGTACTCATAGGTGTAGTTCTTAAAGTCTCCCAATAAATGAGAAGCATGTTACTGGAAATTAGAGGAAAATTTCTTTGTCCTACAGTAGCAGAAAGCTTAACAGAATCATGTCCTACCATTATACAGAAAGCACAACTTATAAAGCATTAACCTAGATGTTAGCTAAGTATGTCTCCATACAAAGTGTGAAAGATGCAGCCTGATCTTTGTTTGTTTTTCCTGTAAGATGTTAGAAGAACGAGTCTGATTAAAGGAAAAGCTGTCAAAAGGAACTCGGACTTCAGGTTTTCATACCATCACAGATTACAAAAGGCACGAAAATAAGGAAATTTGTTCTCAGTAAAGCACACCCTGGAGAGACACTTATGAGCAACCTGGTGCCTGGGAAATAGGAAAAAGTTAATATAGAGTTTTAGAGTCACACAGAAAGCTTTGAAAAGACCGGTGTTTTGTTTATGATCACTCAGCTGTCTAAGCAAAAGCTAAATGCAGAGATGGGATTGCTAAAGAAAGATCTGAGCAGAATCTCTTGTCTGACAGAGAAAATCCCAAGACATCCCCAGGAGATGCACAGTGTTCTTTAGTACATAACACTAAAAGAAATATTGCCAGTTGGCATGGAGAGGGGCAGAAAGAGAACAACAAGAAAGAAGACCAGAGAATTACCATCATTCAATGGCTAGGACAGGTCAATAGAACTGTTCAGTGGGAAGCCTATGGGCGCTTCATGAATAGTGACTCCATGAGCAAAGCCATGAGCCCTAGACTGGAGTCATGAGCCACAGAGGGTGACCCCAGACCCAGAGAGTGAGCGTCATTTGCCTGGACACATATTAGTGTTTCTGTGCATAGGAATTCATTCCTTCTTTCTATTTCTGTCTGTTTGAATAAACGTATCTATAATTTTACACTATGCCTATAATACCATAGCGATGATACATATTATAGATGCAGATAGCTTTTATAGACTTAATTTTTTATTTTTTCTTTATTTTTATGTATATTTTATTGAGTTTTTGTACATTTCATATAATATATTTTAATCAAATTTAGACCCCCCACTCCCCATCTACACACACCCCAACACACGAGCTTTTATGTTTCCTAGTTCCAGAAGTCCGAAAATCAAGGGAAATTTTGCTCCAAAATGGATCATACCCAGAAACTTAGATTCTGATTTGATGCTATAATGAACTGAGGAATGGAGCAAATGTATTTTCGTATGGTCTTTGTAAGGGAAGGACAAGATCAGGACTTTTAAGAGGGAGGAGGAAGCTACAAGGGAA
>NW_008476067.1:0-1408 GCF_000622305.1 Nannospalax galili | reverse complement strand
TGCACTGAAGGAAACTGGGTAAAATGCTTGACTGGATTGAACTTAACATGTATGCCAGAATGCATGATGCCTGGTGGAGGTGGTGTGGAGGCATGGGTACAGAAGGGGTCTTAATTTGATGAAGAACTGTTGTATGAAATGCATAAAACCTCAGTAAAAATATTTTTAAAATAAAGTTAAATTATAAAGGATGTTTGAGTAAACCGGAAATAAAGGAAATAAAAACAGTGGTTCCAAATGCTGGGAAGTGTTTTGGATGAAGTGAGGAACTGGAGTGTGTGCCTGTGTGTGTTCACATTAATTAGCCTTGTCAGTCTCTTTGTTATGTATTGGTCAGTGGGTACCGAGTTATCCATAGACAGAAGAAAAGATTCAGTATGCTATCGCACATCAGAGTGACTATAGAGAAAAACAATGTAACGTTCATTTTAAAAACTAGAGGAAAGATTTGCAAACATTTATTACCATAAAGAGATGATAAATATTTGAAGAGATAAATAATATATATTCTAACTATTATGCAATAGATACATCTATGGAAACGTATCATAGCACATGATTTATATATACTTTATTATTATTATGTACCACTTAAAATAAGTATAAAGAAGTTCTTTTAAAAATAATGAAACAGTATAGTAGAAGAAACCAAATTTCATGCAAAGTCTTATACCTAGAGATATCCTCTCCACATATTTAGATGAAATCCCTCCACTTATGATGCAGGCACTCATTTTACTAAGTTGTTACCTTCAAGTAGACTTTCTCATATGTTGGTAAACAGAGATGTTTTATTCTGTCTTGTTTGGAGACCTTACAAAGCAGAGTCAAAGAGCCTCAGGTCACCTGTCAGAGACCAGAGGTTGGAATTCAATGCAGTTCATTTTCCTCTGTTCATGCTCCTTTTTGAATGTGGCAACAAATTTGAAAAAACAACAACAACAATAAAAAACAGGTATCAAATGTCGGCTCAGGCCTGGGTTCAAATTCCAGTACCCAATTGGTGGCTAACACAACCACCCATAACTCCAGTTACTGGGGATCCAACACCCTCTTCTGATCTTCATGAGCATTGCATGAAATTGACACATTTACATACATGCAAGCAATATGCTCATACATACAATAAAAATAATAATTTTTAAGTGAAGAAGTACAAGCACACACAGAGAGAAAGACTCTGCCAAAGAGGAGAGAGGATTCGGAAGGTGCAGTCCTTACTCAGCCTTTTTGAACAAAAATCTGTACGCTATAAATTCCTGTTAACAAAAAGAAAACTCTTTCACAGTATTATTTTGATGATTAGTAAGCATAAATAAAACATAGTGAGGCATCTTGAATAAAGTTATTAAATAAATCTTAACTCTTATATGATTAAATTATCCTGAAAAATTGTAAGTAGTAATAT
>NW_008476066.1:0-1408 GCF_000622305.1 Nannospalax galili | reverse complement strand
TGCAGTGTGAGGCGTAGATATAACTTGAGTTTTTCTGGTAGCCACATTAGAACACTGAAAAGAGAGCTGGGGTTACAGCTTGGTGATACAGCACATGTATAAGGCCCTGAGTTTGATCCCTAGAACTGAACAACGAAGAAAAAAGAAATTAACTCGAATTATCTATTTAACATAATAGGTCAAAAATAGCACTTCAGTATGCAGTCAACTAAAATGTAACAGCAGCGTGTTTGATAATTGCTTTATTTAGGTACGAAGTCTGAAATCTGGTATTTTCTATCATGGTACAACTTCATTTCAGTAACACATATAGCTAATGATTGACTGCCATATTGGACAGTGTAGGTCTTGTGATAAACACAGGGTCATCATGCAAGAACAGGGAGTGAGAGTTCTATAAAAACAATGAAGCACGGAAAGCAGAAAAAATATAGATAACCGTGTCATATTACAGTATAACTCTGCAGGTTATTTTGATGAAAGAGGTAAGGTGGTGAGTTGAAAGAATATCTAGGAAGAATAAGAGGTGGGAGTGTGGAGGGCACGTAGGGCCTAGTAACCCGTGGCAAAGTTTAGGCTTTATTTTAAGTGTAGTTATTGTCATTGGAGGGGTGTGAGCATGGGGCGAGCTGACCTCACTTAGGTTGTCTAAAGGTTGCTTAGACTGATGCTAGAGAATGCTAAGGAACCTAGGAAGGATGTGCTCAAGGATGACCTGAGCACAAGGTGAATGTATATGATCATGATCATCTATATGGTTACTCAGCAAATATTTATCCACAGCACCTACAAAGTGCAAAGTATCACGTTAGGAAGTAGGAACACAACAGATATGGTTCCTGTCCTCAGAAACCCAGGCTAGCGATTGAGTAGCCAGAGACAGAGTAGAGGAGCAGAGGGAGAAGAGGGGCTCATTCTGCTGGGGAGGCAGGCTTGATGCTGCCGGGCTGATTTTCTGCTTGTCTAATCACTAGGCTGGAGTGTCAGAAAAGAGTTTGCACTCAGGTGACCTGTAAGTTCCTTCTAGCACTGAGAACAGCAGCTTTTATTTTGTTGGTGGTGGACAGCCAATGAGGGTGAACTGGAGAGCTGGGCTGATGCTATCAGTGTCTGATAAGGTCAGTGGCTCAGTGCTGGAAGGAGGACAGGAAGAACTTCAGAGGCAGGCTCTCCCCAAGGGGGCCTTATTGACAGCTTACCTCACTGTGCACCTGCTACTAGCAAGTAGATTTCAGATCATCTGCTCTTTCTGATGACTAAGAAAATTGATTATCCAATCAGGAGAAAGATTTTTTTCCCCCTCCTTTCCTGGAGCAGTAAGTGTTCACGGAATTTACTTGGTTGTCTCTGATTTGATCTTGTCTTGAATTCCTTTCCCTTCTGATTTTGAAGAATCGGGCTTTTTTTT
>NW_008476065.1:0-1407 GCF_000622305.1 Nannospalax galili | reverse complement strand
GCCTCTGCCTCCCGAGTGCTGGGATTAAAGGCATGTACCACCACACCTGACTAGGTGGTGTGATTTTTCAAGTTCAGGGTCTGGGTGGACATTCTTCCCTCCAGTTTAAACTCCATCGAAGTTTAGCCTCGGGAATATCTACTGAAGTGGGCCTTATGGGACAATAGGGGGCCTGTGCTCATAAACTAGGCAGACACCAGCAAACAGAGATGGTCATGACTCAAATCTCTACTTGGGGAAACTGATTGTTTTAAGTTGATGGTTTTATGGCTTTGTTATCGTCACTTGCTAAAGATAGAACCATTCAAAATACCTTCTGGAGTTAGAGGATGATTACGGAATCATACACTTATCAGTAACAGTGAAACTGGTATTAATATAGGCCAATGGCTCACTGATTTTGGATAGGAAAACTTTTATAGTAAAAGATTTTCCAGAACGCCTTCCAAACTAGAACAGCTATGAGAGATGCTTTTTAACACATTTATAATTTATCAAAGACAGTGGCATGTGCATTTTGAACCTTTGATTAGTATTTATTTATATAACCAATATGTATTCAGTCTTCAGAAATATGTAGATGCCAGGACCCTTTCCTATGCAGGTTAGGTATGGAGTGTTTCCCAACCCCCCACTTCTAGGCCAAGATCCAGTAAAGACCTACATCACAAGTTTGTTGTGGTTCATTTAAATAAATGTGCATACATGTGTACAGATATGCAGTTTAACAAAATAGCAACAGTTGAATAGGAGGCGGACAAAGGTTACCAACAATTGTTACAGGAAAGAGAACAGGGCTGAGTTGTGAGTTGTGGATGTACAGGCAAAGATTCTCAACCTCACTCATCAAGGGAAATTAAAATTAAGCCAAGGTACCTGTTTAAATATCAAAGGTCAGGAATTTGAATGATACATGAATTGGGGAGAACACTGATGATTCTGTCATTATTTCTGTCAGAAATATAAATCAGTTCCACCTCTTTAAAGCACAGTTGAGAAGCCAGGCATGGGCCTGAAATCCTGGCACATCAAGTGGAGGCAGTAGGCTCAGGAGTTCTAGGCCAACCTGGGCAACTTGCAACCCTGTCTAAAAATCCCCAAATAATAATAATGGATAAGTAAAGCACAATTTGATAAAGCTCAGCAAGTCAGTGTTTCAGGATCACTGCCTGATTGTACATATATACGTGTAAAGATGTTTACCATAGCATTGTTTGTAGGATAAATTTCCTGGGGAGCTGATGTTGGCTCAGTCGGTAAAGTATTTGCCACATAAGCCTGAGGACCTGAGTTCGGATCCCAAGCACCCACACAAGAGGGAGGCATGGCGGCACTTATCTGTAATCCTGGTGCTGGGAAACAGAACAGAGGCTCCTGGAGCCTTGCCTGGCAGGCCAGTCTGTCTGA
>NW_008476064.1:0-1408 GCF_000622305.1 Nannospalax galili | reverse complement strand
TCTCTCTCTCTGTATGTGTGTATGTTTTTTAAAAAATTATTCTTTGAGAATTTCATACATGTATATAATGAAATATGGTTATACCCACCCATCCCCCATTTCCTGCTCCTACCCCCCATATTCCTCCCAGCATACCCCCTCCCAACTTCATGTCCTCGTCATTTCTTTTTAAATAACCACTACGTATAATCAGTGCTGCCCATATATGCATGGATGCAGGGCCTTCCACAACCCCAAAGAATGATTCTCCCTCCCCATCAGTTGTCAACTGCCAGTAGTTCCTCAGCCAAGGGTGGAGCATCAAGAGCTCCTCCTCCATCCGCGTTGGAATTTTGACTAGCATGAGCTTACACAGGTCTTGTGCAGGTAACCACAGCTGCTGTGAGTTCGTGCGTGTCCTGTCTAGGAGACAGCATCTCACAGCACTCCTCTTCATCCTCTGGCTCTTAGATTCTTTCTGTACCCTCTTCTGCAATGTTCTCTCAGGGCTGAGCATTTAACAGTCACTTAGTCTCAGTATTTTGACCAGTTAGACCTGGTCTGCTCTCAACCTTGGTCAGAGAAGCTTCTTTTTGTGCTGGATAACAGTCAATACAGAGACCTCTTCTCTTCTTACAGAGGAGAATGAGGTGCGGACGATGGTGGATCCAAACTCACGCAGTGACCCCAAGCTGCAAGAATTGATGAAGGTAAGAGAAGTAAAGAGAGGCTCCAGGAGCCCCACCCCAACCCCAGTCTCTGCAGTCTGAAGACACACTCTGCCCCCTATTCTGTATAGGTACTGCATGGGCCATGACAAGAACATAGACTCACGTTGGTCCCAACTCTCAGGCAGCTCATGGTCAAGCCAATGGGAGTCCAAACTGACCAGAGTATTGTGTGACGATGTCCATGTTGTTGATCATCAGAGAAGTCAGCACAAGTGTTCACCTTGGCCAGAAGCTGATATCTTGACATCTACTGCTTTTCTCAAAGTCTCAAAGGACTTCATGAAGTAGAAATTAGCATCAGCCCCATTTTCCAGGTGAAGAAACTGGGTCTTAGGAAAGCCAAGTGATGTGCTTATCTTGCTGATTGAGAAAGATGGAATTAAAAGCTGAGGCTGAGGTTCAGCTAACAGAGGGCTAACCTAGCATGCACAAAGCCCTGAGTCCCATTCCCAGCATAGCGTGACCCAGGCGTAATCACACATATCTGTAATCCCAGCACTTGGGAGGTAGCGGCAGGAGGATTAGAAGTTCAAGGTCACCCTGAGCTATGTAGTGAGTTTGAGGTCAGCCTGGAATGCATGAGAGCCTGTTTCATGGAAAGAAAAGAAGGAAGGAAAGAGGAAAAGAGGGGAAAGAGACTGTGCATCTGGTATTGGCACAGTGGTCGTCTTGTGGCCACCTCTCCCTTACTGCTTATG
>NW_008476063.1:0-1408 GCF_000622305.1 Nannospalax galili | reverse complement strand
TGGACAGTTGTTAGTGGTCATGTGGGTGCTAGAAACTGAACCTGGGTCTTCTGCAAGAGTAGCCAATGCTCTTAACCGCTAAGCCATCTTTCCAGTCCCTCTAGAAAACTTCTTAGCACATATGAACATCAATATATTTGCATACAGATACATGTAGATGTATAGACACACAGTTGGTCATATTACATATCAGATCTTTAAATTTCTTTTCCCATTTAAAAATGTTTGTTTCAAATCTTTCCCATCAGCCTGTCTTGGGTAATGACTACAAAGATATATTTCATTGCTTAAGTGTACCATAATTTCCTTAACTACCCATTTAGAGGCTATTTATATTGCCAGCCATTTTTTGATAAGACTGTGTTTTGTAGTGAACATAATTACACATCCAGCACTGGGCACTTTTACAAGTAAGCCAGATGTTGCATTTCTAAAAGTAGAACTACCAGACTGATTTTGAAAAATACAGCCAAACTGCTCTACCCCCCTCCAATTTATTTAAATAACAAATATCTGAGCATGTCAGTTTCCTTATATCTAGAACCACCCTTGGATCTAGGCCCTAAGCTGTAGGAATCCCACTTGGACTCCTCTGGCTAGATGTACATTTTCTATAGGGCAGAGGCTGTGTGAGGTCAAGGGGATGTGAATGCTCAGAGCCTGTGCCCCTCCACCACTCCTTCATGCTCAGGGTACCTGGCTCTCCAGAACGTTTTCCTAAAGAACACTAGGTCTGATTGCATGGTCTGCATAATGCCTCTTCCCAGATCCATCCTCCTGAGTGTATGTGGCTGGCACACTCATCCATAGGCCCCAGGTGGCCAAGGGGTAATGACACACAGACTGTAGATGGACTTGGCTGTGAGGCTGGGGTTACACACCCAGAAGAGGTGAAGACAGGCCATGTCTATGTGCTGGGAGCTGGTCTCCTCCTACTACCAAGATCTGGTGCAGAAGTCTGAGGACTCTGAGAAGTCTAACCTTGAGTTCTTAATTACGTGATATGGGTCTTGTTTCTGTTTTGTTGCTTTTATCCCCAAACATTACCTCAAGTCATTTCCTAGTCTTCTGTCTTACCTAGTCTATTGGTAGAGAATTTTAGGTTATATGTAACTTTGCATTTCTTTTTATTAGTGGGGTTGGACACGTGAAAATGTTTCATAGCCATGTACTCTTTTCCCTAATATCCTATGGGTTTAAAAATACTTATTTTATTGATTTTTGTAGCTCAAGGATTCACAATTCTCCTGTTTCAGCCCGTCCCTGTGACAAAGTACCCGAGACAATCAACCTCCAGGAGGTTTGTTTGTTTTGGCTCACAGTTTCAGATGTTTCTGTCCCTAGTCACTTGGATGTGCTATTTGGGGCCTGTGGCAGCACAGTACACCACAGGGGGAGCATGTGGCAC
>NW_008476062.1:0-1408 GCF_000622305.1 Nannospalax galili | reverse complement strand
GACAAGACTTGCCAAGGAGGACCCATGACTCTTCCTTTGCTTTTATTAAGATGGACTCCGGGTGTAGTGGTACAGGCCTGTAATCCCGACTTCTGTGGAGGGTTTGGCAGAGGATGGCAAGTTCAAAATCAGCTTGAGGAACTTAGAGTTTCTGAGACTCTACCTCAAAATAAAAAGCAGGGGCTAGAGAGATGGCTCAGCAGTTTGGAGGACCTGCTTCTCTTGCAGAAGACCTGGGTTCGGCTCCCAGCACTCAGAGGTAAGAGTGGCTTAAGGAACAGGGAAAAGTGTAGACCAATGTTAGTTCTAGTTCTTTCTGTTACTGTGACAAATATCCTGACCACAAGCAATTAGGGGAAGAAGTCTATGTGGCTTAGAACCCCAGGTCACAATGCATCACCGAAGGAAATCAGGAAAAGCACTGAAACCAGTGTTCACATCACATCCACAGTCGAGAGCAGAGAGAAACGGACACACCCACACTCCTGCTTGCCTCTTTGATTCTTACGTGGCCTGGAGTCCCGCCTGGGCAACAGTGCTCCCTCAGTGTGCAAGATCAATTAGTAGCCAAGATAATCCCCAATAAACATGGCCATAGGCCATCCCGATCCACATAATTCCTCAGTCGCCCCTCTCTTCGCATGTACCCCTGGATTCTGGCAGGTTGGCAGTTAAAACTGACCAGCACGGTGACAAGACTCCGGGTGGCGATACCCAGGAGGCCCGCGTGCTGCTCACGAGGGTCGGGCACTTCCCACCTGAAGCATCCCTCTGCAGTAGGTAGTCCCACATTTCAGCAGATAGAGGCAAACAGGTGTCCATGGGGAGAAGTCAGAAATGGGACCAGTGATCTGGAGACCCTGGCAGAGTAGGAAAATGCAGGGAAACCTGGTGGTGTCCACACTGAGTCCTAAGCTGGGCACCCGATGGACACGTGGTTCTAACAGACTGGTCAGTGAGTTGTAAAGTACTAAGTACACAGTACTCAGGTCTCTACAAGATCCTTAAATGCAGATCCTTAAATCCATGCATTACAGCTGCTGTGGCCTGAGGATGCTGCTGCCCCTGCAGTTCCCAAGTTATTTTATTTTCAACAGCAAATCTCCAAGTCTCAGAAACAAGGAGCCCTGTCTTCTAAGACTAGGCTTTTACAAGGCGCCTCTTCCACTCCTTGTTGGTAACGTCTGTCCTCTGTTCCACTCGGCCCCTTCCTGTCACTCATTTTCTTCTTTAAACTCGGGGGAGAGTGACTGTAATTTCAGTGCATCCACAAAGATAAATTCATGTGGATTAATTCAGTTGCACCAGTTTTGGGGAAAAGGCACAGTTTCTAGGACTATTTTTTTGTTGTTGTTGTTTTGTTTTGGTTTTTTGGTCTTTTTTTTTTTTTTTTTTTTTTGGTTTTTTT
>NW_008476061.1:0-1408 GCF_000622305.1 Nannospalax galili | reverse complement strand
ACTGGCGATTTTCAACATCATTAATATTTAATTCTGGAAACTAGATTGAGTCTTTCAAGATTTTAATTAAAAAATAAAATAGTAACCATTAAACACTAAAATTTGATCTAGTAGCCAGTAGTGTATTGAATAATTAACTGTTGCTATCTTTGATTCTCACATTAGTAGCGAACTAGGAACTATGTGAGAATGACTTTTCTGAAGAAGTAGAATTTCTCCTAACCTTAAAACCGAAGCAAATCTTAGTTTGGGGATCATTTAACACTATCTCAGCTTGTGTATAATATGAACAAGTTTAGGCCTTGGGCTCCTCTTGTATCCTAAACAAAGAGATGAATCCCTCATGACCCTTTCTTTAAACTGATCCAGAAAAATGTGTGTGCTCATGTGCATGTTGTGAAAATATTAAGTGCTGTACGGGCAGGTAATGCTCACTAAAAGCAATTAATTATCCCGTTTGCATTGTAAGCAACAGGTGGGATTAGGTTGATAACATGTTTGTGGTTGTGTTGATGGTCTAGGTCAACAGGGGTCAGGGAGGGAAAATGTCCTGCTAAGGCACATTCTACTTTTCCTTCTCCATTTCATACTGGATGTACTGTTGCAATAAAAGGCTTTGTATTCAAGAAAGCAGTTCTGAGAGTCCAATTCCAAGATAGAGCTGAAGGGAAAAGTTCTCAGGACAGATTGGGTCTTACCCTTTTTTTAAAATTCATGCTGAGTCAGGCTGTTTTTGTTCAGACATCACCGTAATGTGGCATTGCACCACCAGAGAACTACTTCATAAACTTGAGGTTTGGACTTAGAAAACTGAGATTTAGAGAAGACAAGTAAGTTTCTTGAGGTTCCATGACTGAAAAATGGCAGAGACATTTGTAAGGTGAGCCCGCAGTGCCAGCTCATCTGTTGCTCCAGAAGCTTTCCACACTGATTTTGTCATACTATCAGAGCCAATTTGGAAGGACTATGGGATGCATCAGTTACTTTGTGTCTGAAAGTCCACAAAGTTGGCAACACACTACTTGAACAACCATTTACATATCTGCGTGCTCCCTCTGATGTTTCTTTCAGGTCTGCCTTACAAGATAAGCCCTTTTATAGGATTTTCTCTACCTTTAGTTCATACTGATCTCTTTTTCTAAGATACCAGTTGATTGACAGAGGTTCAATATCTGCTTGAGATCACAAAGTCCACCCCTTTGAATTTGAGTTATTGATTAGCAGAGGCTCTCTAAATGATTCTCTAATAGCTTTCTAAATACCAAAATCAGTACTAGACCCAAAACAGGTACTTACCAAAGTTAGGAAAACATTGTCAATCATATAAAGTGATCTTTGAAAAGATATTTAGAAATACTTTAAGAAAGGCATTAACAATATCTCAAACTACAAATTGGAATGCAGTATA
>NW_008476060.1:0-1407 GCF_000622305.1 Nannospalax galili | reverse complement strand
TTAATAGAAAAAAGGTAAATACACAAAAATAGCTTATTATCACAGAGTATATTAGATTTTTCAAAGTTAAACTCAGCTACTTTAAAAACTTTCAGTATGCTGAAAAACACCAATTATAAGATGCAGAACAATTAAAAACAGGTAAAAGGTGAAGTAATTTAGCAAGGAAAGGTAACCGCCTCACATTTTCTTACAACAGAATGTTTCATTTCAGAAAAAAACAAAAATGTTCTTTTCCTTATCAGGTTGAAATGTAGAAATAAAACAAACAAGAAAAAAGTTCAACTCAGAACCAGAAAAAGATTAAGTCAATTTTATTTATTAAGAACCAAGCAAGGGTCTGAAGACATGGCTCAGCGGTTAAGAGCACTGGCTGCTCCTGCAGAGGACCTAAGTTCAATTCCCAGCACCCACATGGTGGCTAACAAAGGTCAGTAACTCTAGTTCCAGGGGAATCCAATGCCCTCTTCTGATTCGTGGGCACTGCATACTATGGGTGCACTTACACACATGCAGGCAATAAACTCATACACATAAAAATAATAAATGATAAGAATAAAGAACCAAGCAAATGGAACTGACCTGGAAGCTTCCTCTCTAAATAGTAGCTCTCATAGTATCAGAAGACACTATGCAAGCTGCCAAGGGAGAAAACCAATCAACAGTCCTACTGAGTTATAAATTCTACAAATCACAATAATGACCAGCCTAGGAAATTATCTCTATTGGTGTAATAGTGGCTCTTTTATTTTAGGGGTAATCAACAGTTATCTAATTGAACTTAAGGCCCGCAGAATAGGAGGGACTCCATGCACGGGACTATAAACATAACCAAGTACACATGTCTAGAAAGGCCAGAGACCCTAGAGATGAACTTCTATCACATCCCTAGACCAAAGTAATTTCTTACAACAGATGGTAACTATTATAAAGTTCCACAAATGGTGAAAATGCAGACCTGACTGTGGGGTGGCCAGACCTAATAGAACAATACAATCTCTACACCTAAGGTTCAGGGAACATTGTGGAAGAGGGGGGTGGAACAATTATAAGCCCAAGAGACAAGATACGTGCCACTAGTTAATGCAGCCCAGACATGATAGGGAAACTACATCAATGAACTCTCCATAGTATGATAGCCTAACAAGATTTGAATGACAAAATCAGCTGACATGTCAATGTGGATGGAGGAAATTGCACGGGTCCCATCTCAAGATGAAGAGTTACAGACAATCAATAGATGCTAAGGGAGGGAGACTTACTCAGTTTTCTCCAGAGACTAGCTCCCTGAGAGGCTATCTAATCACCAGTGGGCAGCCCTAAATACATGTACACATGATCACCACTAAATCGACTCAGTAAATTATATATATGTAAACTGACAAATGTATGTACATGTAACAATAA
>NW_008476059.1:0-1407 GCF_000622305.1 Nannospalax galili | reverse complement strand
AGTTGTGGTGGTTTGAATGAGAATGTCCCCAGAGGCTCCAAGTATTTGGATATTTTGTCCCCAGTTGGTAGCATCATTTTGAGAGAGTTTTGGAGGTGTGGCCTTGCTGGAGGAAGTGTGTCACTGGGGGCAGCTCTGAGAGTTCCTAAGCTTTGTGGGATTTCCAGTTGCCCTCTGTTTCTTGTGGCTGCCTGAAGATGTGAGCCTCTGCCTTCTACTCCGGTCACCACTTGCCACCATGCCTCCTCACCAAGATGGATGCTGATTCTTCTGGAACTGTAGCTCAAGCAAATTCTTCCTTAGGTCACAGTGTTTTACCACAGCAACAGAAAAGTAACTAAGGCAGTAGTATTCTTCATTTATTCATATCCTACTTTCCCTCTAGTTTTAAGGTCATTTTCAAGAAAAATATATATCAAGCTTAGATAAACAAGTTATCAATTAAAATGACACACAAAGGGTATATTATAAAAATATGTTGCATTTGTCAAAGGTTAAACAACTTTGTCTTCAGCTTTTCTAACTATACACACTTTTTTTCATTCTGCTTTTTAAGCAGTTTCACTAACATCATTAAAGCTTTAGCATTGTATTGTATTGTTCTTATAACGAAATTGTGTTAAAAGAGCTACGGTGTTCCAGTTTATGTTGCTCTTAGCAGAAAAATGTTATTCTTCACTTTCTTTTTCTTAGTTGTCTATAGAATCATATTAATGACAGTGTTTGACTGAACTGAACAGAGGCTGAGGTAGCAAGGTAATGCCCACTTCAAACCTGGTCAGAGGAACCACCAGTAACACTACAAACCCCAGTGGATACTTTCTCCCTGCCACTTTCCTTCTATCACCATGGAAACCCTGTAATTAAATGAAGGAAAGGAACAATCCTATTCCGGCTCCTAAGCTCACATTCTTGGCAGTTCCTGAATTTATGATGAGCCCACTATGTTGAGCTTATGAATCAGTAAGAAAGTTTACCTATTGGAAAAGTAAAAATAAAAATAAAATAGTAGAAACTACAAAAAGAACAAAGAAACAGAAGTTGAGGGGGAGGGAGCGGGGAATTGGTTTGATCAAAACACATTATATTCATGATGTTTGAAATTCTCTAACAATTTAAAAAAACTCCTTGGTAAACAAGCCCCCACCCTATACTCTGTTAAAAAGGAAAGGAAAGGAAAGAAGAAAAAAGAAATCGGTGTTTGGATAGATAGATGAGAGGGACCTGACTAAATCACAAGTGGGTGGACTTGTATTGGGGAATGTCTGGGGACACTGACTCGAAACAGTGGCCTTAACACCCAGGACAGAGTATATGGGTTCCAGAAAAGGCGGGGGGGCTATGGGATGGTGCTGGTGAGGATGGGGCTATAAAGATGATTCAGATTGTTTGAGATATTCTGTATGA
>NW_008476058.1:0-1408 GCF_000622305.1 Nannospalax galili | reverse complement strand
AAAAATCACAGGAGTAGGGGGATTTCTGTTCCCAAGAGAACAGTGTTGACTTAAATATGTGAAACTACTAGATTATTTCATAATATACCTGGATAAGATCATACATATTGCTTAAACAATACATTAAGACTTTATATTACTATCTGATAGTTCTTTCTAAGGTACATATAAATAGAATCAAATTATTTTTTTAATCATTACCCAGGTGCTATGAACTTATAAATTGAATCAACTGGCTGAAAATTGAATCTCCATTTCACCTTTGACCTTTATGCCTAGATAAGACCTATTTTATATCTCAAGATCAAGTTTCAAGGGTCTCAAAGTTCTTAGGAACAATTGGGGAAATCATGTTTCAATTTTGGATGCTATCACTCTTCAACTTGTAAAGAAACCTCTAGCAGATTGATTATTGCCATTCACCATCTGTCAAACACTTCACGTGTCCTTCAAACAAGTCAAAATTTTAAGTCTCAACATTTTCTGTGTTGGTAAAGAGTGGGATTAACCAATTTGATGCAGACCCTGACACTTTGGACTTCTAGTTGCCATTTGAGTTGTGTTCAGAAGACGAGGAAGGAAAGGGTTTCTTGGTCTGAGTCTAGCAGAAGAGACATAGAACACAAAGAGATACCCTGAGAAGACCTATTGTTGACTCAGGATATTCTCTCCTGCTATGGTGGTGGTGATAGTGGGATGTGGAGATCAGAGGCATTCTGGAAAGAGTTACTGGAGAATGTCACAACAGCTGTTTGTTTTGAACTCTGAGTGGTTAAGCTCAGTGTTAGAAGCAGCAGCCCCAGCTCTATCCACTGCCACTCTGCTCTTGTCCTCTTCGTTGGTGAGCAGTGAGACTTGCTGGATGCCAGGTGTTTGAATAGCTTTACTATAGTCAGTGTGAGCAAGTTCAAAAATTCTAAAAATTAGATCTCATTGAATAGAAAAAACAAAGGAAAATTAAGGAGAATTTTGCATTTTGAGAGAGAGTACAATATCTATAAATTCAAGAAAGAGTTGGTATCTTGTTCATAAAAAAATAATTTTCTCTGATTCTGATTTATAAAGTAATATAACTGAAGTGGAAAATCATAGAGAGGAAGAAGAGAAATAAAATCATGTCTATGTACCATGATAACTAAAATGAAATGTTGTTACATTTGTTTCAAAAGAAAAATACCAGGATGTTCAAACACATGTGTGCACGTAACAGCATGTCTCTACACTTACATTTAATTTTCATGCTTAGTTTTCTTTTCTGTTTTGTTTTTGTCAAGGCAGGGTCTCCCTGTAGTCTTAGCTGGCCTGGAACTCATGATGTAGACCAGGGACCTTAATCTCACAGAGATCTGCCTGTCTCTGCCTCTCTAGTGCTGTAATTAAAAGTGTATGCTTAGTTTTCAATGAGACC
>NW_008476057.1:0-1407 GCF_000622305.1 Nannospalax galili | reverse complement strand
TTTTTTTTTTGAAGTATAAAAGAACCAATGAGATAATATAGGGACATACACAATATTTATTGGGGTAAGTCAGAAGAGTCATCACCTAAGAAGATGGGTTAGAACTAACCAGAGTGCTCAGCCCTGGGGGCTAGAGATTTTGATATCTTGATCTGGTCAGTGTTGCTTGGATGTACACAGAACTTACCCAGTATCACATTTAAGATAAATGGATTTTATGTGATTTAGTGCAAGTCTGCTAAATATTCATAAAGGAGTCAAAATCACAAAAGCAATGCTATAAGGTGCAAGCATTGGATAGGATTTTTGCTTGCAATAAACAAAAAATTCATTGGTACTTGAGTGAAAAGGGAGGTAATCAAGAACACAGTGAGACCCACATAATCAATGAGTAGGGGACACCTGGGTCACAGGACCCAGTTAGAACTGGGGGAGGGTTCCTGCCTGCTAGGCCCTCCATTATCTCTCCCCTCTGTCTCACTCTGCTATTTTCCGTTTTCTCTCTCCCATATACCCAGTTTCTCTGACCCCCAGAACACAAAACAGGACATAAGTTTCCATAAGTGATGGATTAAATTAATTCAGCTTTATGTGAAGAATAGTTAAAGACAAAGTGGAATGTTTTCCAAATTTCTAGAGAAGGCACTTTGCCTCAGTGGCCAAGCCTGAACTAACCTTAGCTGTGGGCCCTGAGGAATGGACTGTGGCTGGGACAGGTCAGCTACGCATCAATGTGGCGATAATGTGGGCTCCTGAAAAATGACTGCCATGGGCAAAAAGAATCACTGGTAAAGGTGGAGCTCACAATCCAGGAGGGGTACTTTGTACCATGGTAGTGGCCTACATACTCAATGGGCGACCTTGCTTCCCTAGTTCTGATTAGTTTTTCTCCCTGTTTTCTCTCTCAAAAGGCACTTTCCTACTTGTGCCTACCTTTCAGTCTTTGTACATTTGGAGATTTTGATGCTAAATCCAATCTTCTGATGAGACAATGGGATCCTGAAAGACAAGTGACAGTGAGCATGTATCTCAGCCAGGAGTGGCTCCAGGTGTGCACTGTGATGAAGCCACCCCAGCCCTGGATATCAACGCCAGCTCCTCCTGGATGACAAGCTGTAGCTGGGTTGGCTTTTGGAGCCAGAGGCCTTGGCTGTGTATTCCCATGGAACACTCATGCTCCTATGGCAGGCTTTTGCATGAATGACTGTCTCTTTGTCTTTCATACTTTAATAGCAGTGGTCCACGCAAGGACATCCACTTCCAGCTCACAGACCTCTCTAGCCTCATTCAACCTGAGACTCTCTGGTTGGATATGGAGCCTGGATGCCCAGTCCCAAGTTAATGAGAAATTCGAGTATACTTGGGATGGCAGTAAGAGCTCAGCAGGTGAAGAGCTAGTCAATTAGC
>NW_008476056.1:0-1407 GCF_000622305.1 Nannospalax galili | reverse complement strand
TGAGGATGAGCCCGTAGCTCATCACCAGCTTTGGACCCCATCTCCCATTTTCTTGCCAACAAATAAGAATTATTAGAATTATCCCTCAAGATTAAAGGACCACGTGAAAGGGACAAGGGTGGAGGTGTTGGAGCTTTGTTGAGGTCCAGAAGATAAAAGTTTCTTCCTCCTGATCAAAGAATACAGAGTTCTACCTCTGGCCCTGTTGGCCTAATAGTCCAACATTTAATATGATCATCTCCTTCCTCATGTAGCTGCTCTCAGATCTTCACTGTTGTTACCTTTGCCTATTTTTGAGTGACTATGCAAAGTGTCTTTCAGGACCACAGCCACTTTAACTTTTTTTTTAGATTCTAGCCAAAATCCTTCATATGCCCTGACACTGGAATTCTCTCTCTCTTCCCCCCTTACAGAATTCCTCCAGATCCCCATCACAGAGCCTGGTTGCACTGTTGAACACAAAAGGCATGATTTTGTCCCTGCTCTTCTCCATCTCCTCCTTTCCAGCAGCTGTCAAGACTCCCAGCTTGCCTGCCCTACATCTAGAATAAAATGGCCCTTAGTTCCTTCTAAGTCCATTTTAAAATTCTTTTATTGATAAGACTAGAAACTCACAAAAGAGAACCCCTATTCCTCATTGACAATACTCACATTTCTAACATTATTTACTACAAATTTCACTATTAGTAATTATCTGAATAGAAAAATTGGCTCATTTCAACCCTGACAAAATATGTATTTCATATGAACCAAAACCCAGAAATCATGCATAAATATCTCTCTATACAGGCCGACATTACAATTCTTTGTAATTTATATTTAAACTTTGCCTTGCAAAACTAAGTTTAGAGGAAAAAAGAAAAAGGAACTTCAGAGAGTTTCTTTGATAAAAGCATTTCTTTAAGCAATTTAAACATCGTTTGCATTTTAAGATACCTTGTAAATCATGTAAGATTTGTTTTCTCAGCCTGTTTCCAGAATTAACATTTGAAAGCATCAGACCCAACCAATTTCACAAGGAAACAAGTTCAAAATTAAACATTTCTATTAGTTAACATTTTAGAAAGACCTACTTGAAGTAAAATCTTGTAAAACAGGTTTTCTTTTTAGCCTCAAAATCCAATAAATTCTCATATCTTAGCTAAACTCTTTTTTTAAAGAGAAAAAAAATCAATAGCTCCAATTAATGTAGTCAAAAGTGTCTCCTAAAGACTCACACTTAGGCATACAGACATATATATGCATACACATCTTAAAAAGGCATGCTATAAATGATAATTTTAGTGTGCAGGAAAAAGAAAAGTACAAAAATCAAGTGGCCTGGGTTATTTTCAGAATTCCAGGAGCAGACTGGTTTTGCTCAATGCTTAGAAGCTATTATGGATTACCAAAGGCTAGTCAGCTAGA
>NW_008476055.1:0-1407 GCF_000622305.1 Nannospalax galili | reverse complement strand
TGATGACACATTGGAGCTTGGTGAATGCACATTGAATATTATTATGACACACTGAGGAACTGTAATGGCACACAGAGCATTGTGATGTCACAATGGAGCATTTTGAAGACATTTTGAAGCATTGTGATGGGACATTCGGGCACTGTAATGGCACATTGGAGCATTGTGGGGACACATTGGGACATTGTGGTGTGACTCATTGGTCCATTTTTATGCCACACTGAGCTTTGTGATGGTACATTGGAGAATGGTGATGACACATTGCAGTGGTTGGATGGCACACTGACCACTGTGATACACATTAGAGCACTGTGATGGCACAATGAACAGTGCGATGTCACATTGGAGCGTTGTGAAGACATATTGTAGAATTTTGATGTCATATTGGAGCATTTGATGACATAGTAATGCACTGTGATGACATATTGGTGCATTGTGGTGGCACATTCAACATTGTGATGGCACACTGACCATTGTTATCAAATATTGGGGCATTGTTATGGACACTGAGCAGTGTGATGGAATATTGGAGCATTGTGATGTCATATTGCAGTATTGTGATGGCACATTGAAGTATTGTGATGACGAATTGAGGCAATGTGATGGCACACTGAGTAATGTGTTGTCATATTGGAGCATTGTGATGCCACAGTGAAGCATTGTAAAGCATATTATGGCACTGTGATGGTGTAGTGAGCTTTGACATGACATATTTTGGCATTGGGATCGCACAATGAGCACAGTGATGTCACACTGGAGTATTGTGATGATATATTGGAATTTTGTGTTGTCACAAGGGAGCACGGTGGTGTCATATTGGAGCACTGAGATAACACATTGGGGCATTGTGATGGCATGGAGAGCATTGACATGACACATTTTGGCATTGTGATTGCACAATGAAGATGGTCATTTCACATTGGAGCAGTGTGAAGACACAATGGACCATTGTGATGTCATAGTGAGCTCTGACATGATGCATTAGGGCACTGTAATGGCACAGTGAATACGGTGATGTCACATTGGTGCATTGTGATGACACATTGGAGCATAGCGATGTATCATTGGACCATTGTGATGGCACATTGAGCATTGTGATGACACATTGGTGTATTGTAATAGACACTGACCAATGTGCTGGAATATTGGAGAATTATGATATCATATTGGAGCATTGTGATTGCACATTGAAAATTATTATGATACACTGAGGAATTGTGATTGCACAGTGAGCATTGTGATGATGCATTGGAGCATTATGATAACAAATAC
This sequence comes from Nannospalax galili, assembly GCF_000622305.1. NCBI lineage: Eukaryota > Metazoa > Chordata > Mammalia > Rodentia > Spalacidae > Nannospalax > Nannospalax galili. The sequence goes on along the minus strand of NW_008476055.1, from coordinate 135 downwards.
AAGCTGTGTGATGGCGCAAAGAACATTGTTATGATGCATTGGGCCTTTGTGATGACACATAGGTGCATTCTAATGACACTTTGGTGTATTGTTATGGCAGACTGTGCATTACAGTGGCACGTTGGAGAATTATGA
>NW_008476054.1:0-1406 GCF_000622305.1 Nannospalax galili | reverse complement strand
AAAGAAAAGAAGGCAGTAAGCACTTAATGTGGTCTTAAAAGAGTACACTCCTAAAATTCTTATTCTGTAGCATATCTTACTATGTTCATTTCCTATAAAAATGTTCACATTGCTATTAAGTTTCTGAAAGAAAAGACAAACTGCCCACACACAGATCTCTTCTCAGCCACTGATGTTCCAGCAGAAGCCCCACCATTCACCTGGTCACAGCACATTCCTCATGGACATTTAGCAACAGGAACAAACCCAGCTTCCAGGCTGGGCTTGCACTGTCAACATACCAAGCCAGTGCTCTAAGTTGTTTGGTGTTCTTACCACTGGCAGAGCACAGAGAAAGAGTTTTAATGGTTATATATTCACCTAATCTCTTGTGGAAACTATAACCATTATATCCCAATTTTGTGGCTATTATTACTGAAGAAAATCTAAAAGTCATTTAAGGTAGATTTTAAAAATTTAAATAGTGTTGGTGGTATTTAACACTGGCAAAAAGCAAAGCATGGTGTGGTGGTGCTTCACTGTAATCCCAGACTTGGGACACTGAGGCCAGTATGGACTATACTTCAAGGTCCTGTAAAATAAAAGAAGTTAGGCCTGTTAGCACAGGCCTCTAATCCTATCTACTTGGGAGGCTGAGGTAGAGAATCGCAAGTTCAGCAATCAAAGGCCTAACTGGGTTACAAAGTGAGTTCAAAGTAAGCAACTTACTGAAACCCTGCCTCAAAATAAAGAGGGCTGAAAGTGTAGCTCAGTTGGTAAAGTGCTTGCCCAGTAGCACGAGGTTTGGGGTTCAATCCCCAGCACCACAGAAACCAGGCATGGAGAGGATTGCCTTAATCTAGACACTCAGGAAGCTACACAAAAGAGTTTAAAGCAGCCTGAGCCACATGAGGTCCTGTCTCAACAAACACATAAAATAGGCTAAAAGAAAAGTAAAGTGCTAGAATATAGCTCAAGTGATATGGCATTTGCCTAGGCTGTGCGACATCCTAGATTCAATCCACAGTATTCACAAAAATAAAATAAAATAAAGTAAAATAAAAAGAGGAGGAGGTTGGCAAAACTTAAAATTCACATGAACTAAAGTTTAGGGAATGCCATTAAGTGGCAAAGGCTACCCTGAGCCCATTTCCTTGTGGCATGGGTGATACGAGTTTTTCAATAGCTCTCTAATTGCTTAAGCAATGTGCTATGAGATTGACAGCTATCATTTTGATTCACTGAGATAATCAAAACAAACATTTGTTGTTTCTTTTAAACTTTATTACCATTTTTATTTTATGAGTGTATTGCCTGCATGTACCCACGTTGTACAAGGTCAGAAGAGGTGTCTGATCCCCTGGAGCTAGAGTTATGGATGGTTGTTAGCTGCTATGTGGGTGCTGGGAACCAAACTTGGGTCCTCT
>NW_008476053.1:0-1407 GCF_000622305.1 Nannospalax galili | reverse complement strand
AGCTCTACTTCCCTAACTCTCCCTGCATATAAAGTTTTCAGTTTCTAAGTTGACCTTAGCTCTTGCCAGGTGCAACCTTAACGCTTCCTCCTAACAATATTGTAACGGGGCTGTGACACAACTTGGGAAGATGACTTTGATTCACTTGCACACTGAGCAATATACTACTCAATTTCTTTTGTGTGTGACACCATTTTGTTACCGCTGTACCTGTCTCCTGATTTGGGTACAAACCTTGTAATGCAGATGGAAATAACTCCCATTATCCACGCCATTCCGTTGTGATGGAAACGTTGTTTAATGTCTTCCCTTTATTTAATGTAACATATTTGTTATTGAATGACTTGGAAACAATCCCCCAAAACTGATGCCTGGGATTTGAAAGATGAGAATGATCATCTCTGTCTACAAAGACACAGGAAAAGAGCTCCTTTTCTGTATATGCACACGGTATATATCCTAGGGGTGCTGTGTGACGAAGGCACAGGAAGCTGCCTGGCCACAGTGCACTTTGTCAAGGCTTTACAAGAAAGTCCTGACAGTGCTGTAACAGGGAGCAGCCATGCCAAGACATCAGAAGTCTCGAGCTCTGACTCTCAGAAGCTCTGCTTGGATTATTACATCCTCAAGTGGCTTCGTGAACAAAAAAGAGGTGTGTGGTTAGTGCAAACCATGTCCACTGCCCTCACTTCCTCCTTGTCACCCTGTAAACTAGTAACAAGATGTGTCCTGACAGTCACAACGCACTGACAAACATCTGGGTATGTGAAGAATACACAGAGAAGTCCAAGCCCTGAGACAGTGCTCGAGTGCTCGTGGGCAGTCCTCTTCATCAGAGACTTCAGGTCATAGCTGTCCCTGGGACACTATCTTTACGTCTGAGAAGCTGTTTACAAAGTTAAAGACAACTTCTAGTTCTGAGGGGCACGTGTGTTATCATACAGCAAGCTAACCCTGTGATCTACAAAGATGGTCTCCTTTTTCTTCCTTGGGTCTAAATTCTTGAGAACATATTGAGGAGCAACATTTTTTAAATGCCTTAAATGACTGCATTACTAAATATATGTAACCAAAGGCCTATTAGAAGCTTTTATATTTTTACAGTCAATACAATATGAAATTATGCCTTAGATACTACAGATACTGTGACACATAGCCCTCCCCACATGTCTCATTTGGTATTTCATTAATCAGCATCATCATTGAGCAAGTTGCTCAGTGATTTCTTTCCTTCACACGTGTGGTAGTTGCTACAGTTATTGAAAGCACAGTTTCATCTTCATGAAAAGAGAAATTCTATGAAGAACACAGATTTATGAATTGTAAAATATAATTCCAAATAGAATGTGCAGTGAGTGGAAAGTCAGCGACTGAAAATGAAAATATAATTCGACCAAGCAAAATAGA
>NW_008476052.1:0-1407 GCF_000622305.1 Nannospalax galili | reverse complement strand
TGTGTGTGTGTACTGAGTACTTGTCATTTTCATATTTATGGTTGTTGCTAGGCAATTGACAGAATTTAGCTTAATCATCCTCCTCACAAACGTCATTTTAGATTCATGAATTGTAATTTCTACCACAAATTCCAATTTATTGTTTTTGTCTCAGAAATATCCGTTCAATTTTCAGAAAAACCATCCACTGAGACCAGCCTGCCTGCCAAACAGTGATAACTTGGCATTTGTATCTAATGGTAAACAAGAAGTGAAATAGTGGGGTAGTTATTTTCATGAAAATTGCTATCATAAAATGACTACTATAATAAACTTACTGTCATACTAATGAAATCACTATCAGAATAATGTTTAATGTTGTGTTTCTCGTTAACTGTGAGACATAAGTGGACAACACAAAGAGAATAAAGACAGTCCTGATTTATGTTTCTGTTGAACCAATTAAAAAGCTATAAAAATGTCTCCATCCTCTCCCAGATATCTGTGAGATTAAGGAAAAGGCAGGTGTCAGTCTTTATGGGCAATCACTCCCAAACTGAATGAGAAAAAAATGCAGTAATGGATTCAATATGGATGTCTGTTTGAAGTCACTGAAATTTGGAAATGAAAGATTTGCACAGAAATGGAAAAGAATACTAAGTTTTAAAAATGTTTTAAACATAGAAGGAATCTTTTCAGACAAAGCATGCTCTTGAAACTAAGATTAAAAATTCTATGAAATGATTTTAGATAGAATGGGGTTAAATTTATTGCTGCATTAAATTTCATTTTGTAAGATGTTTGTAGCTTAGGATTGTGCTGCTGTTTCTTTAGAGCATGTGCATCCCTGGGTATAGTCAGCTCCAAATGGTTCTATATTTATACCAAAATTTCCAGTGACTGACTTTTGTCACAAAATACCCAGTTTCATGTTCTATCAAAGCTTGGCTTTTCTATCGAATTTTTCCTAGGAAATTTAAATATAGTGATTTAATCTCTGACCTGCCTGTCTCACAAGGCCAACACTTTGCCATAAAGATTATTGATTGTGACAAGAGATAATTCACTTAGCAAACATAAACGGGAAAAGAAAAGAATCCTACCTGTTTAGAAGTTGAGAGACTCAATAGGAAATCCACATAGCTGGAGTTAGGGACCCAGCTCTGGAAATGACTGAGTCTAGTCTACACTAAGGCCTGCACAGAGACAGCAGGGCCAATGTATGTGCTACAAGGCTCAAGCATCATCACCACTTTCTCTGTATCCTGAATACTACAAATTTTGGTGACATGAATTCTAAATTCCTGGTTGTTATTAGATAGACAGAAATTAAAGTAGAAAATTTACTTGGATGAGGTTAGGTCCCTGAACCACTTTACACTGTAGCACTGTAAGTAGAATAAACATTTTCCTTGTTTCCTTCTTTCC
>NW_008476051.1:0-1406 GCF_000622305.1 Nannospalax galili | reverse complement strand
GTGCTGGGAATCAAACCTGCATCCTCTGCAAGAGCAGCCAGTGCTCTTAACCATGAACCATCACTCCTGCCCCACCACCTCCTTTTTTGAACAAGAGCCTTAGGCAGAATGGAAGCTGTCTCTTGCCTTAGAACTTCAGGTTCTGACTCCCCATGGAATCTGGCTAACTACCACATGAATCTAGTGTGTTTCTACCGAGAACACATCTTTGTTTAACAGCTCTCCCTCTCTCTCCACTACTCTGTCCCGGAAGGCAAATCCCAATAAATCATTATTTCCCAAATCTCAACCTAAGAAAACTGATTATGGAGAATGATTACAAACTGAGTCTGGTGGCACAGGGTATTCCAGCTGCTTGGTAGGTTAATTCAGGAGGATCATAAGTTCAAGGCTTACTTGGATAATTCAGAGAAACCCTGCTTCAAAAACGAAGGGGTGGGATGGGGATGTAGGTCAGTGATAGAGTACTTGCCTAGCATGCACAAAACCCTAGGTTCCATCACATAAACTGGATATGGTAGTGTACTTCTGTGATTCAGTCGTGTACCTCTGTAATCCCAAAATCCAGCAGGTAGAGGAAGGAAAATTAGAAGTTCAAAGACATCCTTGACTACCTAGTGAGTGCCAGTCCAGGCTGGGCTACATGACACCCTGTGGGGAGTGTGTGTGAAAGAGGCAATAAATGAGTAAACAAAAACCCTGGAGAGCCTCCACCTCTGTCTTCCCAACCTACAATCTGCATACAATCCATTTCTGTCCTTTCACAGGTGTGTAGCCTGAGTAAGTAAATGCCATTTCTTAAACTGTCTAGCTAGGGATACAAATGACTTCAAAACGTGACTCTGAACTGTGACAAGTTTGGTGATGACCTTAGAGGAAGAAGGAAGTGACTCCCCACACACACATAGGGTGCACCCCAGCCTCTTCACTCTCTCATCCTCTATTTCCTGTCCCAGGATTATCCAGCACAAAGAAGCAGATGCAGGAACCTCTCCAACGCGTTTTCAGATTTTCATTTTCATATATTTATAGTGTGTGTGTGTGCACATGTGCAGGTCAGAGGACATCTGCCAGGAGTCATTTCCCTCCTTCCCCTATGTGCCTATCAGGAATCAAACTCGGGTCATCAGGTTTGTCAGCAGGAACCTTTACCTTCTGAGTCATCTTGTTGGCCTTGCATCCTTATGTTGGATGTATGTATACATCTATTTTTGTATATGTTTTTACTGGACTTCTAGGTCTCACCATATGGTGCTTATCAGGCGTCTATGAAATTTTATTCTTTTCTGAATCCTCGGAGGTTCAAAAAAAAGCAGGAGGAGGCAAGCCAGAGGGAATGGGCTTCAACTCTGAGCTACCTAGAAAGCGGTGTAGGGAGCCAGGGCCAGCAGGAGCTGCATAGGAGG
>NW_008476050.1:0-1407 GCF_000622305.1 Nannospalax galili | reverse complement strand
ATGGTGAAGCTGACGGCGGAGCTGATCGAGCAGGCGGCACAGTACACCAACGCGGTGCGGGACCGTGAGCTGGACCTCCGCGGTGAGTGGGGCGGAGTGCCGGCCGTACCTGGGCCTCGGCCGGCGGCCTGGATGAGCGGGCCCCGCCGCATGCGCGGAGGTGAGAGCTTGGCCCGCAGGTGGCGCTGGACGACCCAGGCCTGTGGCTTGTGGCCGTGGCCGAACGACCGGCCTCGTAGGCGCTGTGGGCCGGCTTCTGCTCGCAGACAAGGCTGGCCGCCTTAATTCCTTCCCGGGTCGGTCTTCCTTGAGGCCTTGTCCTGCGTGTTCAGTACACTGAACTGTTTGACGGCCGAGAGACTAGAACAGAAGAACTGATGGTCATGTTAAATTGATACGAGTGCGGATTCCCTTTGGGGGGATTGTCGTTGAGACAGGGTCTGGTGTAGTCCGAGCCAACCACAGACTGTACAGTTGAGAGTGACCTTGACCTTCTGATCTTGCCTCCAATATGTAAGCGAATTATTCAGTGCGATTTGTGGTTGTATATACAACCACTGACCTTCACCTTTGATCAGGAGTTAGTGAAGGGTGAGGAGTCCTGACACCTTGAGGATCTGTTCATGAGGACACGCTGATGGGCTCAATGAATCTGACCTGTGGGAATGTAGAAGGTTGAGAACAGTGGTCCCCTGTGTCTGAAAAGGCTTGAGCATTAACGATAAAAAGTTAAAGTGTCAATCTCTGTTACAGCACCTAATAACTCTAAGGACTTAGAGCATTTGAAATACCTTGTTGATGTTCTTATAAACCATAGGTACCAGTCTTAGAAAGTATGCCCATCACTTAATGCTTTAACCCTTGCTCTTGTTGTGTTCAGCCTCTTCAAGTTTGCTTCTAGAATATAAGCTTCATGACACTAAGAACTTGTAACTTTTTTTTTTAAGATTTATTTTTAAAAATTTATGTGTATGAGTGTCTGACCTGCATGTGTGTATATGTACCACATGTGTACAGTGCTGGAGAAGGCCAGAAGAGGAAGTCAGATCTCCCTGGAACTGGAGTAACAGACATTTGTGAGCTGCCTTGTGAGTGCTGGGAATGGTCCATCTGCAAGAGCAGCCAGTACTGGTAACTGCTGAGCCATATCTCCAGCCCCAGGACTTGTAACTCTTGTTTGTCATTTATCTTCAGTACTTTGCATAGGGCTTGACATGGTATCGGTGACAACTTAATACTTCTTGAATAAATGAAAACTTTTCTCAAATTACCATAAAGTACTCTTACTGTTTTAAGGGATCTTTCAGTTAATAAAACAGTATTTAATACCTGTTGTGTTTTTTTTCCCCCATTACAGGGTATAAAATTCCTGTCATTGAAAACCTAGGTGCTACCTTAGACCAGTTT
>NW_008476049.1:0-1406 GCF_000622305.1 Nannospalax galili | reverse complement strand
TAATGCCTCAATGTGTCAACACAATGCTTCAGTGTTTCATCCCAGTGCCCCCAATTTGACATCACAAAGTGGAAAGTGCCATCACAATGCCTCAATATGCCATCACAATGCTGCATTGTGTCCAATGTGACATCACAATGGTCAATGTGCCATCACAATGCTGCAATGTGCCATCACAATGCTCCAATTTGTCATCACAATGCTCCAATGTGCCATCACAATGCTCAGTGTGCCATCGCAATGCACCAATGTGTCATAACAATGTCCCAATGTGCCATCATGATGCTCCAATGTCCCCATGTATCATCACATTGCTCCAGTGTGCCATCACAGTGCTCCAATGTGATGTCACAATGCCTCAATGTATCATCACAATGCTCCAATGTGCCATCACAAACTTGAATGTGTCATTAAATGCTCCATTGTGCCATCACAAAGCTCAGTTTTTCCATCACAAAGCGCCAATATGCCCTCACAATACTCCAGTGTGCCTTCACAGTGCTCCAACGTGATATCACAATGTTCAATGTGCCATCCTAATGTCCAATGTTATCACAATGCTCAACGTGTCCTACCATGGCCACAATGTGTCATCACAATGTTCCAGTGTGTCATATCAATGTTCCAATGTGTCATCACAGCTCTGCAATGGGACATCACAATGTTTCATGTGCCATCACAACACTCCCTTGTGCCATCACAATGTCCGGTTTGTCATCATAATGCCTCAGTGTGTCAACACAATGCTTCAGTGACTCATCACAGTGCCCCAATTTGACATCACAATGTTGAAAGTATCATTATGATGCCTCAATGTGCGATCACAATGCTCCAATGTGTCATCACAGTTCTCCAATGTGACATCACAATCGTCAGTGTGCCATCATAATGCTGCAGTGTGCCATCACAATGCTTCAATTTGTCATCACAGTGCTCCAATGTACCATCACAATGCTCAGTGTGCCATCGCAATGCACCAATGTGTCATCACAATGTCCCAATGTGCCATCACGATGCTCCAATGTGATATCACAATGCCCCAATGTACATCACATCGCTCCAGTGTGCCATCATAATGCTCCAGTGTCCCATCACAAACCTCTAGTGTGTCATCACAATGCTCCATTGTGTCATCACAATGCTCAATTTTCCCATTACAAAGCCCCACAGTGCCATCACAAAAATCTATTGTGCCATCACAATGCTAAATGTGCCATCACAATGATCCAATGTGCTATCAATATGCTCCAACGTGTCATTATAGTGGCTTAGTGTGTCATCACAATGCTCAATGTGCCATAACAATGCTCCAATGTGCCATCACAATGCCCCAAGGTGCCATCATAGTGCTCCAGTGTGTCATCACAATGCTCCAATGTGTCATCACAGTGCTCCAATGTGCCATC
>NW_008476048.1:0-1407 GCF_000622305.1 Nannospalax galili | reverse complement strand
ACATTTTTAAAAGTTAAAAAACAAAAGAACATAACTATATTTCATAGAATATAGTTAAAGTTTTGAAGATTGTTTTGTTTAAAATAGGCTCATATGTAGTCTAGGTTGTCCTCAGCTATGTAGCTGAGGATGGCCCCGAACTTATGATCCTCTTACCTCCCCTCCCAAGTGCTAGGACTACAGTCATGAGCCATCATATTTGACTTTCATTCTTCACTATAAGTATCTCACTACATTTTTTCACAAAAATGAAAACAGTTTTGTGCATTGACTGTGTAAAGAGAAAGACACTGAGAGATATTTTCCCTACAGAGTCTAGACTTTCCCAGCATAGTTTACTGAAAGACCTGTCCTTTTCCTACTGCTCTGCAGAAAACCCATGTCATATGTCAAATTGCTACAAATTAGTTCCAAGTCCTCTTATTTGTTGTTTTGATTCATTTCTCTAATTTTGATCAAATGTGACATGAATTCTTTTGAGATGTGTTATGATGGGCGGGAGAAAGCAAGGAAGCACATTGTTATAGTGTAGGAGAAGGCAGCTGTAGGTAAAACTGCAGTCCAGAGCTGGCATCAGAATCAGCATGTCTTGCATGTAAGGCCCCGCCTTCCTTACTGTGAGACAGGAACTGGACACTTGGACAAGATGAATGACAAGCATCCAAAAGTGTATTTGTAGCCTTTCACTCCATCTGTTGACTAAAATCCTGTAGATGGATGTATTCAAGGCTACATCATGAAAAAGCTGAAGAGAATGAATATCATTCTTGGCCTTAAAGGCAGAAATGGAATCACAGTGATTAGGCAATGTGGCAACAAATACTTTTCCAAGCAGCTAAAAGAAGATAAGGAAAGTCTTGCAGAAAAGTTGTCAAAACTTTGAGGACTCTTCTGCAGCCTGAGTAGCTCCACTCTCTCCCCACACTCTGTCCCCCTTCTAGCCTTGGGCCTAGGCCCACTCCTGCTCTTCTGCCTCATATCTCTGGGATAGCTTCCTAACCCAGACTAGCTTAATCCTCTAGTGTAATTTGTTAGACCCTCCACAGGCTGTGCCCACCCTCAGCTTGCCCCTGGCCTCTTGATCTGCCTGCCACAGACAGGCCTAATACCCTGGTAAATCAGATGCAGCCCACTGCTTCTTGGTTCCCCTGCAGGCTGAGCAGTTCCACTCTCTCTCTCTGCACTTGGTCCCCCTACTAGCCTTGTGCTCAGACCTGTTCCTGGTCCTTCCACTCCAGATCTCTCTACTATCCTCTTAGTACAGACTTACCCACTGTTTCCTGATCCCTTGTACCCAGACTAGGTCAATTCTTCAGCTTCATTCGTTAGACATCTACATGCCCAAACAACAATGCAAAATAATATGAAAAACCAAGAGAATATGTCCCCAACAAAACCCACCAGTCC
>NW_008476047.1:0-1407 GCF_000622305.1 Nannospalax galili | reverse complement strand
ACATTTCCTTTATCCAGTTGTCTGTTGATTGACAATTAGTTCTTGGTTGCTGTGAAGAGGGCAGCAATAAACATAATTATGTAAGAAACTTTATGGGATGTGCACTTAGAGTCCTTCAGAATGTACCCAGGAATGGTTATCAGTGGGTCATGTGATAGTCCATGTTTTAATTTTTTGAAGAACCTCAACACTGACTTCAAAATCTACTGGAAAGGAAAAACAAAAGCAGTATGTCTAATAGACACCTACTCTCCTATATCAATCTCAGCATGATTCACAGTAGCAAAGATAAGGATTGACTGTCCTTTGATAAAGTAACCACATTTGTGTATGTGTCTACAATGATGGGATATTATTCAATCTAATAACACTGACAAATGAAGGGAATTGCTTCCTTTGGATACAGATGAATCAGAGGTCAAAATAGATTGTGCCATGGGGAAAGGGTAGATGTTGGTCAAACAATATGAACTTTCAGGAAGGAGCAATAAATTTTGGAGGTCTATTTTACAGCATGATAACTATAGTCAATAATAATCTACCATTTACTTGAAAGTAGCAGAGAGGGAAGATTTTAAGTGTTTTCAACCACACACAAAGGGAAAAAAACTGTCTAAAACATTGATAGTCATAAGATTGATTGTGGTAATGATTTTATTGATATGGAAAAGCTGACTCCATTTTGTTCCAGCTGACTTTTGCTTCACCCCTTGTTTCTGCCTAGCCCCTACTCCCCTGCTGTAACTGCAATCAGCCCACCAGAGACAGCCAGCCATGAAGTCTGCACCTGTAGTTTCAGGGGTACATAGTTTCTACAATACTGGGAAACTTCCAACTAGCCCATAGCACATCCAGGTAGTATGCTTCTTACCCAGCTGTACCTGAATCTCCATGGAACCCATGGTCTCTGCAATTCTGAGAAATTTGTTTTTCCTAGCCAAAACTTTTTGTTAACTGCAAAACTCTTTGTTAACTCACCTGCCCCTGGTCTAGTGTAACTATGGTGATCTAATGCAACTATGATTGACTTTGCCCCTGGCAAAAGATGGAGTTGTGGCTTTACACTTTATAAACCCCATTCTGCCTCCCCTTAGGGTCACTTAATTTGGACATTAGCACCCTTTCTAAACACCAGCCTTGCTAATAAAGGACTTCTAATTCAACCATCACCATGTGGCATCCTTCTCTCCATCATGGTGAGGCAGATGGTGGCAGGTGAAAAAGGCATGGTGGCAGGAGCAGGAAGTTGACTGGTCACATTGCATGTGCACTCGGAAAGCAGAGTGAAGAGAAAGTAGGAATGGGCTCCACCATTTCAAGGCCTACCTCCAGTGACTCACTTCCTCTAGCAAGGTTCCATTTCCTAAAGTTTCCAGGACCTTTTCAAATAGCACCAACCAGCTAGGG
>NW_008476046.1:0-1406 GCF_000622305.1 Nannospalax galili | reverse complement strand
TCTTCCGACCGCCTTCCCGAAAGAAGAAGTAACGCTCTAACCACTAAACCCTCCAGTTCAGTTTAGAAGCTGTCTGAGACCCTCTCTGAAAAGGTGCTGTGCTCGGGACTCCATGTGGTATTTTAGATTCCACAAGAAATCACCTCAAAGCAGGGCCTCACACGAGGCAGTGATTCTCACAGTGTGGGAGGCCGGAAGTCTGAGTTCAGGTGTCAGCAGGGCCACAGGGAGAGACTGCCACATGCCACTTTGACTCCTGGTGGTGCTTGCCACCTTGGAGGCCTTTGGTTTGAAGACACCCTTCCACCTTTGTGTCTGTGACGTGCTCTTCTGTGCCTGCCTCATCTCTTCACATAAAGACCCCATCAGGCCAGATTGAAAGCTTAACCCCCTCCAGTGTGACCCCAGGTAGCTTTGCCCACATCCACCCCATTGCCAAGTAAACTTGCATGTTGAAGGTCCAAGGAGGATGTGGATTTTGAGGGTTGACACTGGTGAGCTCACCAGTTTCTAATGTGCATGACAGGTGACTTCTGCCACGAGGAGGATGTACTTCCTAATGGAATCATCACAGAAGGCAGCGTGCTCAAGTGGTAATGGACACCGAACACTGTGGACATGTGGGGGAGTCAGGGATGGGTCCTAATTCGGCGTCCTCATGGAAGACATGGGGGAGTCTGTGTCCTGGAAAATTGACAAGGACACACCAGAAGGCAGAAGCAGGACAGGGCTGGGGGCCAGTGTGGCGGGCAGCACGGTGACTTCATGCACTTACAGTTCGATGCTCAGGCCACCTGGAGTGCGGTCTGAGGATGGCCTGGCCTCTGAGCGGTGGGTACATGCATCACTCTGGCCATTGGGACGGAGGAGGAAAGCCCAGGAGGCAGGTGACCTACTGATGACCTTCGCTAGCGTCTGTAGTGAATGCTGTCTCTGAGGGGTGGAATAGTCAAGGGGAAAGGCCAGGGAGAGGCAGGCCTCCTCTCTCAGACAAGAGTGTTACTTTGATTGGAATGGGTGTATGAGAAGGCAGTTCTGCCCCGGGAGTAAGCTCTCCTTTGAATGCTGGTTTAGGGACCCTCACAAGGAAGTGGCATGTGGGTGGCCGTTCATGGTTTGATTTCTGAGTTATCCAAAAGACTCCATGGCCTTCCAAAATAACTCCTTCATGGTAGCCTCAAGTGGCCTTCATGTTGGAAACTGTTTCCTCTGTTAGAATGCAAGTGACTGTGGGTGCCCCCAGTACCCCCAGCGACTACACCTTAATATGACGTGTCGCTGCCTTTTCTTTGTAGCAGGGTTGAGAACAGCACAGGAGGGAGAGGAGACCCTGGAGGACGTGCGCACCACGCTTTGTTAACCGATCACTTCTGACGCGAGTTTTTATGGCTGTGAAACTTGTTTGT
>NW_008476045.1:0-1403 GCF_000622305.1 Nannospalax galili | reverse complement strand
CGGATCTCTGTGAGTTCAAGGACACCCTGGTCTACATAGTGAGTTCCAGGAGAGCAGGGGCTACAGGGAGACCCTGTCTCAAAAATCACCCCCTCCAAAAATGCTGACTGTAAAGTCTATGTCCATCCCTCGGGTCTAGATCTCTTGCCTGCCACTCAGTTCAGCATGGATAAAGATATCACTGCACTAGTGGTCAACAACATCTCTGGCACATGCAGAGTAGGCTTTTCCGGTGATGATGCTCCCTGGGCTGTCTTCCTGTCCACAGTGGGCCACCCGCAGCACCAGAGCTTGATGGTAGGCATGGACCAGAAGGACGACTACATGGATGACAAGGACCAGAGCAAGAGAGCCATCCTGACCCTGAAGTATCCCATCAAACATGACATTGTCACCAGCTGGGATGACATGAAGAAGATCTGGCACACACCTTCTACCACGAGTTGCGTGTGGCCCCTGAGGAGCACCCTGTACTCCTTACTGGCCCTGTACTGCTTACTGAGGCACCCCTGAACCCTAAGGCCAACCGTGAAAAGATGATCCAGATCAAGTTTGAGACCTTCAACACCCCAGGAATGTACATAGCCATCCAGGCAGTGCTGTCCTTGTATGCCTCTGCCAATACCAGTGGCATTTTGATGGAGTCTGGCGACGGAGTTACCCACACTATGCCCATCTATCGGGCTACGTTCTCCCCCATGTCATCCTGTGTCTGGACCTAGCTGGCTGGGACCTGAAAGACTACCTCATGCAGATCCTGACAGAGCATGACTACAGCTTCACCACCACAGCTGAGAGGAAAATCATGGATGACAGCACGGAGAAGCTGTGTTACACTGTCCGGAACACTGAGCAAGAGATGGCCACCGCTGCATCTTCCTCTTCCCTGTAGAAGAGCTGATGGCCAAGGCATCGCCACTGTCAACGAGTGCTTCCGCTGCCCGAAGAGCTCTTCCAGCCTTCCTTCCTGGGCATGAAATCCTGTGGTATCCACAAAACCACCTCCAATTCCATCATGAAGAGTGACGTCAACATCCACAAGCACCTCTATGCACTGCCATGTACCCTGGCATCACAGACAACATGCAGAAGGAGATCACGGCTCTGGCTCCTAGCATGATAAAGATCAAGATCATTGCTTCCCCCTAAGTGCAAGTACTCAGTGTGAATTTGTGGCTCCAGCCCGGTCTTGTCCACCTTACAGCAGATGGGGATCAGCAAGCAGGGTATGATGAATCTGGTCCCTCCATCATCCACCGCAAATGCTTCTAGGTGGACTTAACTGAGCGAGCTGTTACACCATTTCTTGGCAAAGCCTACCTTGTACAAAAACAAAACAAAGAAAAACAACAAAACAAAACAATAAAACAACAAAACGAAACAAAACAAAACAAACAAACAAA
>NW_008476044.1:0-1405 GCF_000622305.1 Nannospalax galili | reverse complement strand
TACTGGGATTCAAACCCGGGTCTTCTGCAAGAACAGACAGTGTTCTTAACCGCTGAGTCATCTCTCCAGCCCCAGGCTAATTCTTTTACTCATAATTATTCAACAAACATACACAAATAACTAGTATTATATGCCTAACAGAAGACTAAGAGATTTTTGTATTCATGTTGCCTAAATAGCTCAGTTGCATAGTGAAGAGACAACAATATATTTGTTCGTTTGTTTTTCTTTTCTGAGTTAGGCAATTTCATATCATGATTTATTTACATTAATGTGTAAAAACTGTATGCTTATGCCTACTCCATTTAGTAGGCATGAGGAGACAAGAAATGACCCAGCACCGAGAGCACTGAAGGTACTCCAATCAAAGACACTGGAATTCCTAAGGTTTTTAAAGGACAGGTTGAGGATGTTATTACATATTGCTAGACACATATTGACTCTGTTGAAATGAGATAGCTGGTTGGAAATCAACTCCTTGAATAAGACACCACACAGGAATGATGCTGTTCTGTGGCTGACAGGTTGATTAGACTCAGAGGTGTCACTAGGTAAACCATGAAAAGAGTTCAAGGATGGCTTCTGTCTCTGTCGCCTGACTCCTCCATTCATGTGGCAGTATATCAAGTTCATACACCAGCTAACCTTCACTGTCCAGTTGTTTTGTCTACTTGGTTGTTCAATTACTGAATACTTTCTGGTGTCCATTAATATGTGCATTAACATCTGCATATAGCCATCACTTTCTTCACCAGCTGTCTGTCTGTGGTTCTCCAGTCCTTCCAGATCTCCAACAAGCCTTTCCCACTATTCACCTTTAGCCCTTACATCTGTATTCCCATCTCAGGCCATTGGTCTTTCCACACAAAATGGGTGACAGGTGTACATAGAGATAAGTTTCCCTTACCAGTTCTCCCTCCTCCCCTTCCTAGAGTAATAAAACTATTGGACATTTTCAATTTACCGCCTACACTGAGGTGACTAACTCATAAAATATATTCAGGCTTTCTGTTCCCCTTCAACTGGTTTTAGTGGCCCCATACCTATATTGTCCTAGGTATGATCTGAGGGAGGAATGCTGGTACTGTTGTGGTAGGTGACATAGGAATCAGGGATATCTTCTCATGAGGGTACCTTGTGCCTTTTGGTCTTGCTCAGGCTTGAAGTCATATGCACAGTTCAGTGCATCCAGTGGTGAACTGCTGCCAAACCTACCCAAGGTGATGATTCTGTATGTCTGATAGAACCCAGCTCATAATGTATAGTTCCACACTCTATGGTGTCCTCTCCTTAAGAATTCTGGCACTACTGGGCTCAGAAACACACCAGGAATTCTTTATTAAAAAGGCATGTAGGCTGGGTGTAGTGGTGCACGCCTTTAATCCCAGCACTTGGGAGGCAGAGG
>NW_008476043.1:0-1406 GCF_000622305.1 Nannospalax galili | reverse complement strand
CTCAGACAAGGGCAGGCTACCTCGAAGTCTCCATACTTCAGTTTGGAGGCCGACATTTGCTGGGCCACACAGACCAAATGACCATACATTGCTCATCTCCAGGTGAGCAACCTGTCCCCATATTTCTGCATGTCCCTGTGTTTACATAAAGTAGGTGTACCAACTCTGTGTTTAAAAATATGACTCAGGGGGCTGGGGAGATGGCAGCTCACTTGGTAAGGTGCTTGCCTTGCAAGCATGAAGCTGAGTTTGATCCCAAGCACCCATGTTTAAAAAAAAAAGCCAGCTGTGGTGATGGAGTATGCTTGCAATGTCAGTACTGGGAAGGCAGAGACAGCTGGATCCTGGAGCCTATTAGGCAGCCAGCTTAGACCACTTGATTGAGTTCCAGGCCAGTGAGAGACCCTGTCTCAAAAAGTGAGGTGTACAGTGCCCAAAGGAGTCCTCTGGCGTCCACACACATGTACATGTGCATTCCTGCATCCATACATGTGTGCACACAGACACACAGATACAGACACACGCACACACACAGACACACACACACGCACGCATGCACACAAATCCAGTTTGGCCAGGTGTGTTGAAACATAACTATAATCCCAACACTTGGGAGACTGAGACAAGGAGGTTATGGATTCAAGGCATAGTAGCAAGACCTTGTCAATGTTTGGGGTGGTGAGAGAGAGTAAGGAGAATAAATATAAGGAAGAAGAAGTGGAAGGGAGCTGATGGGAAGGGAAGAGAAGGGAGAGAGAGGAGAGGACGGGACGAAGAAAATATGACCCGCGAAAGGAGGGTAGACGCAGCTCACTGGTTATGAGGAGGCTATAGTTTGGTCACTGTGGTAAAGAAAGAAAGCCAAGGTCAGTGACGTAGTCAGCGACAATGAGAAATCAGTACTCTTTACCCCAAGTCCCACTTTTTTTGAAACTGTCACTTTCTGTTTTATGGTTTCAAATTGTTCTACATCCTTAAGTATGATAACTTCCTTTCTGTAACACAAGAACCGGCAAATGTTCATATAACATTCTGCTTGTCTCATACTTTTAGGTGCCTTTCTATTAATAGCATTATTTGTGCTGCGGTCTCACTTGGGGACACCTCTTCAGTGAGCCCACTCTTTGTAATAATTTTTAAAATGCTGCATCTCACAAAATAATTTAATATGAGGCTGCTTTCTTTTAAAAACCATGTGCATATCCAATTTTCCTTTAGTTTCACAATGCACAACACATCTGTTATTTCAATGATAACAGATGTTATACTGAAATTGTAATAACTTGTGAGCTAACTGATTTCAAAACTTTATAGTTACACACGTTCCAATAACTTAATCCCCTACCATTATCTCTTCAAATTGATTTAGCTCCACGGAAGTTGGAGAAAATCAAATATTCATTGTG
>NW_008476042.1:0-1406 GCF_000622305.1 Nannospalax galili | reverse complement strand
GTCTCCCAAGAACTAGAATTGTGGAGGTAAGCCACCATGCCAGCTTGTTTCCTTACGTGACTTTGCCACTTTCTGTAGCAAATTGATTCAGGGAAAGTTATTTAACCTCACTGAGCCTCAGCTTCCTCAACTGAAAAATCAAGATATTACTTTGCCTCTGAAAATAATTGTGAAGACCAAATTAACACTGCATTACTGTTTGATGTAGAGGAAACCCTGATATTTCTATTAGAATGCTCTAAAATTGTTTTATTGGGAGATAGTCTTTGAAATACTTCTAAGATTCATATTCATGAATGATGTTCAGTATCAGGGTACAGGTCCCAAGTCACTTCGGAAAAATCCCATGAGGAAGAGTAATAGATCAGCAATGCCTCCCAAGAGAGGGAACCTCTGTAGGGCATGGTACTGTTTGTCAAATCAACATCTCACTCTTGTGTGTACGTGGCTCTATGGCAGACACCAGGAAGTACTCTTGGGCTGATTGGACAACAATGCACACTTTTTGCAAGTGGATTTCCCTTTTCTCCTTCATGCTCATTCTGGGATGTTTAAGATTTCATTTACTGAAGTTTATCACTTTCCAGGTTTGCTTGGAAATTAAGCCTAGGTCACCTTGATAACAGTACTGAGTATAGGAAAACTTTCTCATTCTTAGTTCTCGCTCTAAAAAAATTCATAATTCAGAAATACTTCCACAAAGATGAATGCATAACAACACACATGCAATCAGAAAACAAACAGAGCACACCCAGACCACAAAATACAAACTTATGAGAGCTATCCAGGCTAGAAATAGACGTTTTTGGAAATATTAATTTGGGCTTTGTCTACATTTGCATCATGTTTAAAGCCAAGGGACTAAGATCTCCAAGCAAGTGCGTGCCGATAGGAGGGAGGCTTGAAGACTGAGCCTATAGGAGCCGAGGTTCCGGACCGTAGAGGTGAGAAAAATCTAGCAGAGAAGACTGAAAAGAAGTAGAGAGAGGGAGATGAAAAGAAGTAGAGAGAGGGAGACGAGGAAAATCAGCAGTGTGCTGTCTGAGGGGACCTGTTCTGACACCTGCAGAGGGCAGGCAACACGGAATAAGAGCTGGAGAGACGGCCAGAAGCCGAGGAGCCTGGAGAGGAAGACCCGAAATAACACATAAAAAGAAAGAAGTCACGCACGCACTTCTAGAACATGTGCACAGAAGAGACCTAGGGGATGTGCTCTAGGTTCAGCATGCCTCCCTGTGAGGAGGGGCTCTGCGTCTGGGACAGGAAATGACAGAAAGTGAGAGAGGATGTGGGGAAGGGCGCGGGGATTTTGTTTTTATCGCATACAACTTTTTTCAAAGTATTTTTAAAAATAATTAAAAAAATATTTTATTTATTATTTTTATTTCATGTGTATGCATGTATTG
>NW_008476041.1:0-1406 GCF_000622305.1 Nannospalax galili | reverse complement strand
AAGAAAATGCCCCACAGACATGGCCACAGGCCAATCCAATGGAGGAAATGCCTCAACTGAGTTTCCCTCCAACCTAAAAATCTAGGAGGGAGACCAAGAAACAGTAAAGATCAGTGATGAGGAAGGATGGGTAAACAAAAGGATGCATGGGACATAAAAGAGGAAAAGAAACTGGTAGGGGATGTTATAAGCAAAGAAGGACAAGGCACAGCACGGCAATGTGGGAAAATCTACTGAAACACACTTTGTTCAAAAGTGTCATAATAATGTCTAATACTTTGAATGACAATTTAAAAATAAAGTTTTGAAAAGTCCATTGTGTGTATGTACTACATTCTTATTGTCTGTTTCCCTATCGCTGCATATTCTCATTCTATTTCCTTGCTACTGTGAATAAGGCAGCAATAAGTACGGATGTACATGTATCGTTGTGATAGAGTGAGGAGTCTTTTGAGCATATGCCCGAGTGGTATATCTGAATCTTATGGTAGTTCTAGTTTTAATTGTTGATAAGCCTCCATAATGATTTGCATAGTGTCTGTACCAGTTTGCACTTCCATCAGCACTGAACAAGGAATCCTCTTTTCCCATATTTTAGCTAGCATTTTTTGTCACGTGGTTTTTGATGCTAGTCATTCTGCCCTGAGTGACAGTGAATCTCAAAGCATCATTAATTTGCATTTCTCTGATAGCTAAAGACATTTAATATTTATTGGTCATATTTTTTTCTTTTGAAAACTGTTCAGTTCAGTGGACCTGTTTACTTATTGGCAAAGAGTTTTTGTGTTTAATTTTTACAGTTCTTCACATATTCTAGATATTAATCCCCCACCTGAAGTTGAGCTGTTCTCCCATTTTCTGGACAGTCAGCTCACTCAACTGAAAGTTTCTTTTGCTGTTCAAAAGCTTTCAAATTTAAATCCCATTTGCCAAATTTTGAAAGGTGAGAGATGTGGATCTATTTTCATTCCTCTGAAAGTGGATATCCAGTCTATTCCATTGGTTTACATGTCTCATGTCTGTTTTTTTGTTTTGTTTTTTCTTCAGTACCATACTGCTTTTGTTACTATGACTCTGTAGTATAATTTGAAGTCAGGTATTGCGATACCTCCAGCTCTAAGCTTACTATGGCTAGTCATGGTCTTTTGTATTTCCATATAAACTTTGTTTTGTTTTGTTCTAATTCTGTGAAGAATGTCATTATGATTTAGATGGGGATTGCATTGAATTTGTAAATTACTTTTGGTAGTATATCCATTTTTCACAATATTAAATCTGCTAGTCCAGGAGCGTGGAAGTTCTTTCCATTATATAGTATCTTCTTTAATTACTTTTGTTCAGTTTCTTAAAATTTTCACTGTAGAACTCTTTCCCATCCTTGATTATGTTTATTATGAGGTTCTTAA
>NW_008476040.1:0-1406 GCF_000622305.1 Nannospalax galili | reverse complement strand
TTTAAATATCTTAATTCCTCGTCAACCAGCTGTGTAACTCTAAGCAAGTCATTCAGTCTCCCTCAAATTCTGTTTATCTCTTGTCCAGGCAAACAGAGGTTTTACTGAAAGGCTTGAGGCCTTAGTACTATCTGGTAACATGAATTTTACATGAGTGTACGTCTCCTCAGATGCTGGAGCCCCCACCTACATGTACGAATTTAATTATCGTCCAAGCTTCATATCAGACATGAGACCCAAGACGGTGATCGGAGACCATGGTGATGAAATCTTCTCAGTATTTGGGTCTCCGTTTTTAAAAGGTAATTGGCTCTTTGCTGCCTGTGTGTGGGCTTGGAGTCAGGAGGCCCGTGGTTTGGTAACCTTGAGTAAGTTTCTGCTTCTCTCCTAAAGTTATTTTCCTAACACTTTGTAACAGGGTTCAGTTACACTGGCAGTCCTGAACATTGCTCCTAAACATTTTAACATACATGAAAGAGGCTTGTGTTTATGTGTCCCCAACCACAGTCACTATCAGAATCCTGACCTGTGGCACCAGTAAAAGAGGTGACAGGGCACTCACAGCCCCTGCTTTAGAGCAAGAATATCACTGCTTGATATCGCTCTTTTAAAAGTACATTGAAATAAGAGTGAAGTGAGAGTTAGAAACTTTTCTAACCTTGAATAGGGCTCATGATCCCGTCCATCTCTCTGTCTGTATATCTAGTGTGTATCATATATTTATCTATATTTCATAATACAGTATTTAAGCAAATATTTCACAACTGTCTTCAATACCTTAATTTTCAACAGTTGCACATAACTATTAATGGATCTCATGCTTCTTATAACACACCAGTATCTCTGGCTATCTTCTGTTGTGTGTTGTCTTAAGATCTTTGCAATTCTGAAAGTTTTCAGATTCTATAAAAAGCTGAGAGAGACAGAAAAGATGGAGGGAGAGGGAGAACGAATGAGGGAGAGAGATAGAGAAAAAATTGAGAGAGATATTGAGAGGAGACCCCAAGAGCCAGCAACTCTGCTAAGCTGAAGAAACTGAGCACTGTAGCATTTGGTCCCTGCCCTGAGGATGGCCAGGCGTGTGAGCGTGGCAGACAAAGGAAGCCAGCTTATAGAAAGCTACTACTTGCCATCATACTCCTTAAAGGTGGATTTTTACTTAACAAGTATGTGGTAAGGACCAAGACTGAATTTCTAACAACCTCCCAACATGATGATTATCATCATCATCACCACCATCAGCAGCAGTAGCAGCAGCAGCAGCTGCTGCTGCTACTGCTAGACGCAAGAGCCACTTGTTCAGTAGGTAAAGTTATTCCATTTTCCTCACAGATGGTGCCCCAGAAGAGGAGATCAACCTCAGCAAGATGGTGATGAAATTCTGGGCCAACTTTGCTCGGAATGGG
>NW_008476039.1:0-1405 GCF_000622305.1 Nannospalax galili | reverse complement strand
CTTTTCCATCACACAGCACATGCTTCTCTTCTAAGATGGCTAACTCTCTGCGGTCAATTTGCCATAGCAGGCCCTGCCTCTTGGAGGAACCAGGCTCCTGGGGACACAGCAGGTTCGCTGTGTCTGCAAACTGCTGTGGATTTTCCTGTCCTT
Organism: Nannospalax galili; assembly: GCF_000622305.1. Lineage (NCBI taxonomy): Eukaryota > Metazoa > Chordata > Mammalia > Rodentia > Spalacidae > Nannospalax > Nannospalax galili. The sequence continues at coordinate 1,252 of NW_008476039.1, read as the reverse complement.
ATCTCACCATAGGAGCACTAGGATTACAGATGTATGCTAGTGCCCAACTTCACGTGGGTTGTGGGAATCTAGACTCATTCCTCATGCTTGTGCAGCAAGTGCTTTACATTCTGAATCATCTCTCTAGCCCAAGATTCCACTTTTAAAGTTGCTGACATTAGTAGGAAAATATTTAGCAATAGGTGCTTATGTAATGCAATGTTCTTTAAGAACAGATTGTAGTATCAACATACAATTTGGATAGATGGTGTATGCTACTGAATTGTGCCCAAATGGAGAACTCCATGAGAAACAGCTTTATGAAGTTTTCTTGTTTAAATATTGATTAACCTGCTTGGGATATTTTAACTTGTTTTCATTTATAAGTAATGTTCTTTTGATTATGTGCTTAATTCTTGATTAACATCATCTATATATTACAAAATACATTTGAAAGAAACACACACAGAAAGGTAAGAAATGCCTTGGTGGTCACATTGTAGTTGAAGTGAGAATAATTACTTATGAACAACTTCTGTGATAGGCTCTGCTCCTTCCTGCAGAAAGATTTGTTTTTCATCTCAGTTTCTACTTTGAAATTAACTGATGCTTCCCACCAACTGGAATTTAAAGTGGCCCCCCCTATGTCACAACAGGACAGAGTGGCTCAAGTAAGAATGCCATAAAGTTAAGAAATCAGGCTTTCTCCCCTACACCATTGGCATTTCTATAGTGAAAGGAAGAAGAGAAGGAAGAGGAGCAGGAGAATGAAAGAGAGGAGGAGGAGGAGGAGGAAGAGAAGGACGAAGAGGAGGAGAAGGAAGAGAGGAAGAAGAAGGAGGAGGAGGAGGAAGAGCAGTATCAGCAGAAAAATTACTTCTGGAGTTGTAGAAAAACCATTTGGCAATTTCTCTCCCTTCTCCTTCATACATATTAATTGCACATGTTAATAGGTTTTACTCTGACATTGGCAATGATTTTTTTGAGGTAGGTGTGAACATTTACAGTTGCAAATAATAAAATCTGTCACTAAAGCAGTGTTAGAGAAGGCAACTAGCATCTTTGAAATTAACAAGAAAAAATTTCTGCTAACCTCATACAAATAATGAGCCAAGCTTGAACAATAATGTGAGGACCCATCCAGAAGTAAGGCACCATTCTCTTAGCTGGTGTAAAGATTCCTATTATTATTATTATTATTATTATTATTATTCCAGAGAGAGGCAATTTTAACACATTTTTTGCAGAGATAACTCGAAGCAGGTTACGTAAA
>NW_008476038.1:0-1405 GCF_000622305.1 Nannospalax galili | reverse complement strand
TAGAATTTGAAAAAATACATCAGGAGAAATAAATGCCTCAGAAAACAATTGCAAAGTAACAGTGAGAATTTTGCTACCAGGTATTAAAGCATATTATATATTTATGATAATAAGATTGTATGATAAGGGCACAAAAATAGACAATATACAATGTTGTTCACTGAAGTATTATTTATAGAGGCCAAAGGTATCCCATGAAAATCAATAATTGTCCTCTATGGATTTTAGCTGATCTGTTTCATATAGGAAGCCTTAAACCCTTTTTCTTCACCCAAGGCCTAAAACTAGTAAGTGGTCTAGCCCAAATGGAGCCACCCTCACTAGTCTTTACTGGGTGTGGAGCACTGTGCAGACGTGATACTTTTGTAGCACTTTAGAGCATGCGCTCCATTGATCCATTCCTTTTTAGAAATGAATCTTTCTTTGACAACCTACTTGCTGAAGGACAAGATGCCAGGGCAGCATACACAGTGGGCAGCAGGAGAAAAAAAATGCCGTTTCTGAAACACGAAGAACTGTATTTCTTCCGTAGTATCCGGTGAGTCAGATTCATCCCCTATCATGTTCAGCATATTGAATGTCCCACTATATAGCTGAACAATTTCAGTTCCAAACAAAGCCAAGATGATGACTTCATCTTCTGTTCCTTTGTTGGGAACTCGGCCTCCTCTTTATACTTGAACATGAAGTCATCGTGGTAGCCTGCCAGCCATATCCCCCTGGTCACTGCTTCTGAATTTATAGAATCTCTGTCTTGTGTGCCTTGGAATGACAACTCAGCACCTGCTCCCAAAGTGTTAAAGCGCCCAATGTTCTCACCAGAAGGAAATCCGCAGAATTCAGACATGTCACCTAGGATGAAGAACAGGCTGAGTAAAGTTTTACTTTCAAAGCTTGAATCTAGTAAGATTTGATTACATCCTAGACATTTGCAGCTTCAACAGCTGCAGGAAGGCAGTTGGGAAAATATCATTTTGATTGTAGTGCGGGTGTAACTAGGCAAAAGAAAACCCATAGCTACATAGAAACTCTGTAGAATTAGGGCAGCATCTGAAGATTATAGCACTGAATTTCCAAAAGAAGTACTTTTCTTTCCATCATTATCCTTGCAGTCAATATTTACTTGGTGCTGATGGTATGCCAGCCACCATGCTGTACACAGACTGAGCTCAGCAAGATACAGTCTTTGTTTTCAGACACTTAAGATCTTATGAGGAGGAGAGATAATCAATTTTCACACATACTATAAATGTTGTAGTGAACAGCTGGACAGAGTGTTTTGAGGGCAAAACTCATAGAGTGACCAATTCCACATTATACAGTTTACAAAGCTCATAAAGAAGATATGAGAAATGGGGAACTTCATGGAGGCATAACAGCAGGGAGAGTTGAGCTCTGAGTTCAG
>NW_008476037.1:0-1405 GCF_000622305.1 Nannospalax galili | reverse complement strand
CGGGAAAAGCAACTAATTCAGGACTCAAACTGCAGGCCAGACCTCCAGGCCACCGAGAAAAGTTGGCGAATGTTCCTGCTATTGTTAAAGATGCCCTGAAATGGGAAACAAGGCAAAGAGAGTTTGATCCTTGGCAGGGGTACAGATGCCCTTGTGCCAATGGTGGGACACAAATGTATTAGCCAAGCACAATGGGAACCAACATCAGAGTGCTTAAAGACAAACATTAAGAGGACAAGAGAGAAAGATCAGCACCCCCAAATACATAAAGAGGGCTCTAGTGCTGGTCTCCTAAAACATTTCAGGTTTAGCATAATGTCTCCAAATCTTATATGCAGAGGCCAAAAGATGGGCTTCCTAACGCTGGATGTGGGCTGGCACTTGAGTGTAAGGAGGCATACACATCACAGTCGCCTCCTCTCATCTGCACAAAGTCTCTCTCCATCTTTGCCCTCTGCCCACCCTCCCAGCCAGTGGCCTTCCCCACATCACATCATATGACCTTGACCACTGGCACCTGAAACCTCCAACTGTTTCTGAAAAGAACTTTTCTGCCTCCTGATAATTGCTACCTTTCAGGCTGAGACAGACAGCTTCATAGAAGAAACTGCCCACTGGGACAGTCAGCCCAAACCAAGCAGTCTGGAAAAGATGGAAGTTGGTGGACCATTCGGTGACCAGACAGTCGGGAGGAAGGGCCAGGCTATGGGTGGGGATGGAAACGTCTGGATTACCACTAAGGAAATCATGTGACTGGCATGTAGCCCACTTCAAAAGAAAGACTGGGGCTTTGAAGAACATCATTTCTTTTTAACAGGCTTTATCTGTGGCATCTCTCTGCTTGGAGCAGAATTAATTATTCAGCTTATCTGTGCTTGATGCAGACTTGGTAGCCGAGATGCACTGAAGCAGCTTGCTGCTAAGGGAACGTTCTCCTGCTTCCTGCCATGGGTACGTGGGAAACTGCCATCTTCCCCCTCTTCTCTCTTCTCTACGCCTAGACTCCAAGGTGCAGCACTGAGTCGAGAGAGACAAGGTACCCAGGAGGTTCCTATTGCTGGGTAAAAAGCTGCCAGAAATCCAGTTATTTAAAGCCACCCCCTTTCTCGTCTGTACTGGGTCAGGAGCCCAGGGCTGAGCTGGGCTAGACCCCTGCTCAGAGCCTCCTAAGTTGAAATCAACCCTGAGGTGGAGTCTGGGGCCCCATGAGAGGTTCAGAGTCTTCTTCCAGGATAACGGCTGTTGGAAGAACTGAGTACCTTGCAAATAAACGTGTTTCTTTTGTTGGCTGCCTGCCACCACTCTCAGCCCTAACAGGCCACCCTGGGCATTGGCCACATGGCCTCCTCTATGGGCAAGTCACAGCACAGCTACTGCTTCCTTCAAGGCCAGCAGAGACTTCTGT
>NW_008476036.1:0-1405 GCF_000622305.1 Nannospalax galili | reverse complement strand
TCCCACCCTCCTTCTCTCCCTCCTTCCCTTCCTCCTTCCTTTCCTCGTAATATTTGACATAACTATTATGATTTTCAGATCTGGGCAGTGTGGTGAATACCCACTTTTGCACAGTGCTCTTTGCAAGGCAAGTCAGTTTTCTACCTATAGAAGCAGGAACGAATGACAGTAACTGTTGCCACTCGCTGAGTTGCCTAATCTGCACCAGCCACATACCTGCTTTAGTCTTAAGAGTGCTGAGAGGAAGGTTTGAATTCCCTGCTGTACAGATAAGAAAAATAAGCCTCAAAAGGGTGAGTGATCACCGGAGGCTGTGCAACTAATTGGTGAACTCTATCTCTGACAGAGCCCTTGTTTTTCTTATTGACTAATAATTCACCAAGGTCACTCTCTTCATCTCTCCTCCTCAGGGTCTAAGGAGTTGCTGCTCTCTTGAAAGTACCTCACAATAGAAGGGATCACTTAGCTGGCCCCAGAGTTTTCCCTCTATTGTAAAATGAGATGTCAGTCTTCCAGGGGCTCTTTCCACACAAAGATCGCCCGCCTCTGCCTCCCTAGTGCTAGGGCTAAAGGCCTGTGCCACCACATCCTGCTGTGATTTAGTTTTTAAACCAAAAATTTAAAAATAAAATCTCGCCAATGTACGTTTCATACACAACATAACAGTACAACAAAATCCCGTCATCTCTTTAACTTGGGGCCTGTGGTCTTTGAAATTGTCCTTGAGAAGTATGTTGACAGGTCATTCACGGGTACTGGTGCAAAAGGTCGCCTTTGTGTCGGAGACCTCTCCATCCTTCCGTGTCTATGTTGACCGTTAGTTGGGTTTAAGGTTTCATGAAGGCTTGGATTGCCATTTAAGTCTGGAGATAACACAGTCACAACTTGTTGCGAAGGAAAAATTTTATTCTGACACTTGTTAAAATCAAGACTAGCCCAAAAGGCTTCAAGACTATTACAGTGTGCAAGAGAGAGGGTGAGTTTAAATTTAAGTGTAATAAGAGGATTTGTAGTCTATTCAGAGCAGGTTTAGTGGGAGTTGTTGCATAAAAATGACTAAGATGAGGAATGAAGGATTGGGGTCGGTGGGGGGCTCTTGCTGAAGATAGGTAAGGAATTATATATCCAACAGAACAGATACTGAAGTTGGGAGATTCTATCTAACTCAGCAGGATCCTTGCTAATAATAGGCTGCATAAACCCAGCAAGGGTGGGAATCAGTGTGGACGAGTCTGATGTAAGTCAAGGAGAACATATTTTTCAAAAATATTTTTTATTATTTTTATTTTATGTGTATGACTGTATTGCCTGCATGTGTGGAAGTGCACCCGCGTTGTGGTGTTGTGCAATGCCTTAGGAGGTCAGAAGCGGTCTCCTGGAACTGTAGTTACTCACATAGTGTTAG
>NW_008476035.1:0-1405 GCF_000622305.1 Nannospalax galili | reverse complement strand
ACAGGAAGCACAGTCCAGATGCACAGACAGCGCTTCCCCTCCAGGAAGGTTAGCTAGGAACGCCTTCTCACCCACCACTAATTACTAATTCTAGAAACCCAGCCTGCAGTTCAGTTCCTCCCCCTAAATAGATTCAACTGAAGCCCTGGCCCTGTGCATTTAATTAACTATCTCTGTAAGAATTTGAAATAGCAAAGTGGAGTGCAGATGTGTGGCAGCTTTGCGGGCGCGGACACTCCATGCTTGACGTGTGAGCCGTTTCTTTCTTTCACCGGTGGTAGTTTAGGTGGGCTCTTCAAGTAAACGCATGCCCAGCAGCATGAGGGAAAGGACCAGTGTCCCCGAGTTCCCGCAAAGATTTTCAGCTATCTTCATTGAAATAAATGTACTGGAAACAGCAGAAGTAGGAACCCGCGCAAAGGCGATAATGTTTGCATAAAGCAGCCATTAGGAAAGTGCACGGGGGAACACTCGTGTGATGTTGCATAACAAATGTGCACTTTTCTTTAGTTATTTTAAACATTCCGTTTATCTAGTAGTTTTTTGCATTTAAAGAGTACAATGCTGAATGAGTCTCTGTTCCTGTGATGCCAGCAGTTCTCAAAAGAGCGTTCATGAGGAGATTAAAAGCAGAATAAAGAGTAAATCCCAGTGTAATATTTATCCAGCCTGAATTTCCAATGCAGTACATCCAAATCCAGCCCACCTCCCAATTTGCGCAATCAGAGCTTAATAAGGAACATATTTTAAACTTAGGCAGTTACAAAACAGTGAGAAAAAAACAGAAACAGAACAACACAGCTCCCCCAACAGCCTCTGCTGATGGCAGAGACTAGAAACTCAGTGGGACACAGTCTCGCTCAAGGTCCGTACCAAAAAGTCCTCAGGTCATGGGTGGCAGAGTAAGGGTGGTCCTCAGAGAAGACCCAATAGAAATACACAACAAGCCTGTGTACATCAGCCTCTAGCAAGCAAAGAGGGCCATCTAAGGAGGGTCAGCAGTGAAAACTGCCTCTCCAGCCTGCCTTCTCTGTTTGTTTTTTTTACCTTGCATGTTCACCTGCACTCAGCTGACTGAATGATGCTGACATTCAGAGTGTGACCCCAGGTTAGCACCTTCTGTGGTTCCCTTACCACTAGGACCAAGGCTTTTGAATCACTACCCACCCCCTCCTCTTACTTTGCTCACACTATTTCCCCTTGGCCCTAGAAATTAGTGAGGATCCTATGCCCCAGGGCTTTTGTAGCTGCTCTTCCCACTGCCTGACATATTCTTGTCTTGGATTTGAAGGGCTTTATTTATATCATTCCATTCTCTCAAAAGTCTCCTTTGTTTTGAAAGATATTTTCTTTATTATTATTTTTATTTTATGTGTATGAATGTATTGCCTCCATGTATGTAAGT
>NW_008476034.1:0-1346 GCF_000622305.1 Nannospalax galili | reverse complement strand
GTGTGTGTGTGTGTGTGTGTGTGTGTGTGTGTGTGTGTGTGTACTGAGTTTATGCCATGTATGTGCAGATACCAACAGAGGCCAGAATAGGGTATTGGATCCCTGGAACTGCAGGTACAGATGGTTGTGAGTCATGTGACGTGGGTGCTAGGCTCTTAACCACTAAGTAATCTACCCTGACCTATGTTTTTATCGTGTCAGATTATAAACCTGTACAGTTCTAAAGTACATTGCTGTACTTTAGAAACCCCTTATAATCTCATTTACTAAAGAAAAGTTCCTTAGTTTAAAAGCACATCAAATATTTTGTGTAATCCTTTATATATATATATCCTTTTAACATAAAACTTCAAAAGCCACCCAAATCATACAGTTTCTGTTAAGATATTTATATTTAAATGAGACTCTCTAGAGAAACTTTCTTTCAGTCTGCACACCTGTGTGCTAAACCCCTTCCCCCAGATTGTTCTCTTCTGCACTATTGGGTATTGAATCTAATCTAGGGCCTTGTGCATGGTAGGCAAGTGCTCTCTCCCTGGACTTGAACTTGTGCTCCCCCTGCCTCAGCCTCCCGAGTAACTGGCATTACAGGCCTGGCCCACCAGGCTTGGTATAACTTTCTCTTAATCAATTCCAACTTTGCTTCATGGTGACTCATCATGAAATTCCTTTCTGTGTCTTAAGTCATGATCCAGGTAACACCTGAATGAATTCTCAGAATGCATTGGGCTACAGCTCTAGGCTGCATCTCCAGGCTGCCCAGAGAAGTACAGACTGGCCATATTCCTCAGAAGTTTGCCTTAAGCAAAGCTTGACAGGTATGTGTGCAAGCTGAGGAAGGCCAGTGTCCCATCTGAGCCCATGCAGTGAGGATTGCTGGGGCTGTGGGTGCTGGACTCAGAAGGAGGGTTGGACTTTTCTGAGCCAGTCTTTTGAGACATGGTCTCACTATGTAGCCCTGGATGATGTGGAATTTGCTGTATAGACCAGGCTGGCTTTGAACTCGCAGAGCTCTGTCTGCCTCTGCCCTCTGACTGCTGGGGATTAAAAGCATATGGCACCATACTCAGCCTCTAACCTTTCTTATCTAAACTTGGTGGGTTGTGAGGGTCTCAGATTCATCTGCATTACTCAGGTGAGCACAAGGAGACACCTTCAAGCAGCTTAGCCAAAGTTCCCCTGTAATAGTCACTTTTTTGTTGCTGTGACAAACCACCATGGCCAGGGAAATTTATAGAAGAAAGAGTTTATTGGGCTTATGGTTCCAGAGGTCCCAGAGGAATAAGAATCCATCATGGCCAGGCATGGTGGCACATGCCTTTAATCCCAGCACTTGGGAGGCAGAG
>NW_008476033.1:0-1405 GCF_000622305.1 Nannospalax galili | reverse complement strand
GAGTGTGGTATGCGTGTTTTGTGTAAACACACATATTTTCACTAAATGGAGGTCCAGGGAACAGGGATTTTGTCTTGTTCCTTTTGTGTCTTTGCACCTAGAAGTTTCAAATAAAAGTGTGTGGCGTGATATGGGGTGAGGAGCAGGATGGGAATGCTTGTCAGCCGATAAATTCTCCAGTCAGATAGCACAGGTACCTCATAATGGTGGGCAAATAACCACTATGGGCCTGTTTTCCATCTCTACCTGGGTATCATTGCAGCATCTACCTTACAGGCAGATTAAAGAGTTTAGAATTGTGGTGCGCATAGAAGAACTCAACAATTGTCAACTAGTATCCCAATACCCAGGCTTACTACCATAGCCTGGCTCTAGGCTAAGGCCCTTCAAAACAAATCAAAAGACCACTCACTAGCAAGGCCTATCCACCTTCTTCCAGCCTCCATTTCTTCTTCTATGGGAGGGAGCCACAAGCTGCATTTTGCCTGTCTCTCAGGGCAGCTGGCAGGTTTATAGATTACAGCTGTCCAAATTCCACTCTGCAGAAGGGAGGGGTTTAACATAGGCTGAAGGCAAAGCTGGGCACAGGGTGCCCTCGCCTGGCAGACTGGGGTAAAGATGTCTTCAGCTGACAAAGGCTGACCTCACAGGTGCCCAGTCTGGACACAGGTGCTATTCTCAAAGGGAGTAGAGCCAGGGGCAGTGTTTGGGGAGGGAACTCTCCTAAGGTTTCTCAGCTAAGAGTCACCTGCTTTCTTGGCTTTGATTCCTCCCTCTAAGCTCACATCCATCCGATTGGGTCAGGCCCCTTGTTATAAATTCTCAGAGCATTCAGGCTCATTTTGCATCCCTCTATGGGGTTGTCATCTGAGAAGTGAAGGGGAGGAGCAGCATACCAATCATTTGATTCCTATGGTTCCCTGAATGAGGCTCTTAGCATAGGTTAGAATCAAAGTATCTACAGAAGCCAAGGCTATAGTGAAGTGACTTGGGAGGCCAGCCAGCCATGTTAGAGACCCAGACTCAGAGCAGAGTTTCATGCACAACTATCATCCCAGCACTGTAGAAGTGGAGGCAGGAGGATGACGTCAAGGTCACTCTCAGCTACAAAGTGAGGTTAAGGCTAGCCTGGGCTACAGGAGACCCTATCTCAAACACCCCTGGCCCTAAGCACAAAAGCAAACAAACACAAACAAACAAAAACAAAACAAATAGACTTGGATTCAGGGAATTCCCAACTCCAAGACTCCAAGATTGTGGGCTGAAGCCAAGAGGCCTGGCAGGCATCTGGGAATATTCATTCCATATGTGTTTTCTGTGTGCCAGATACTGAACCAGACATTGGAGAAACAACAGGTGGTCAAGCCAGACACATTTCTGACTCTTTATTGTTTCTTTTGTTTTT
>NW_008476032.1:0-1405 GCF_000622305.1 Nannospalax galili | reverse complement strand
ATTTTTAAATGTATAATATAAATACATAGTTTTAAATAATTTAATTTTTATGAAGTTCAGTCCTGTACCGACATTGTGCAAGAATTCATTAAAACTTCCAGAATAATTCGTGAACCCTCACACGCCCCAGTTGGAAGCGGTAAATTGATCAATACCGGGCCTGCGCGGGTGTCCAATTCCCATAAAGCGCCTGGAAGCTATGTGCCAATATTGTGCCTCAAAAACGTTTAAAATGCATCGTGTTCTTCGTGAAAATGCAAATATTTGACGAAAATATGAATCAGTTGGACTCCAGTGAATCCGGAATCCTCCTGGCTGAAACTGGATTCTTATTTACTGACTTGTACCTTTATTTATGTGTATGCGCATGTGAGAGTGTAACTGTGCGCAGAGGCCAGAAGAGGGCCCTGCGTGGCCTGGAGCCATGAACTGCCACGTGGGTGCTGGGAACCGAGTCATCCTAGTCCTTTCCATCCTGCTTACTCATGCGGTGCCAAGCTCACCAGGTTCACATGTGCCCAACACGCCGTTTCCCGTGTGTTTTTTCACCCTGACCCCATTTCCTCCAGGTTTTCCCGAATTTTCCCTCTTTTCTTTGCACACCGTCGGGAATATTAAATAAACCGTTTTTTTCCACATTTTCCTGACTAGTAAATCATTTTTCTGGAAATGTCCCTATTTATGAAAACAACCATTTTGTCAAATTTTCAGTTTTATTTTCAAATTTTCTCAGATTTTTCTGCACATTCAACTAGGTTTTTCTCAAACTTTTCCTGAATGTTTCATAAACTTTTTTATCGCATTTTCCTGAACACCAAGTTAGGGATTTTTCTCAAATTTTCCTGCAGGTTGAACAAACGTCTCTTCTGAAATTTTCCCTCCGGTTAAATCCATCGTTTTTGTTCATGTCCCCTGAATATCAAATAAACTGTTTTCGTCCAATTTCCTTAAAAATTAAAGACATCATTCTTCTCAAATGCGCCCATTCACGGTGACGTCGGTGGATTTCGTGGGAAAATCTAACCAGCCCCCCTCCCCCGCTGTCCGTTTATGACGTCATAGCCCGATGACGTATTAGGCTGCACCACTCACACTCTGATGACGTACTAAACGTCAATCACTCACACTCTAGCCTGATGACGTATTAAACAGCCCTCCGTGGTTCCTGCGTCCACTTCCTGCTCGACTTCCGGCCCGACTTCCTCTGTGACGGACAGGGACCCGGAGGCTGAAATCCGTCCTTTCCTCCCACTTACCACAGCAAAAGCAACCAAGCAATGAGTACCCCGTACAATAACCAAGCTGCTTCGAGAAGTACTCAGCCCCAGGAAGACAGTACTCAACCCCGGAGGCCAGTACTCAACCCCGAAGACAGTACTCAATCTCAGAACAATACTCAACCCCG
>NW_008476031.1:0-1405 GCF_000622305.1 Nannospalax galili | reverse complement strand
CACACACACACACACAAACACATACACACACAAACACACACTCGCTCACACACAAACACACATACCCACAAACACACAGGCACACAAAATAATAATTTAAGAGTACAAAAGACAAGTCCAGGGAAGTGAACAGGCAGTGGCATGAGGGCGATCACAGAGGTTCCAGCGCCACAGGCTTCTGAGGACAGTCACAACCATAGCATCCAGGGCAGACGTAATGTCCAGGCTGGTACACAAGGAAGATTTGCAGGGGCATGAAGAAAATGTGACAGGTGTTCCCAGCAGAGCAACAGCATTTAGGAAAGTCAGCTCGTGAAGGGCAAGGAACATGGATAGTTAACTAAGGCTGGATCCTATGTTGGGGGCTGGGACTGAAAGAGAGATTTGACTGGGACACAGAGCATGGGGCAATATTGTAAGACAGAGAAGAGTGGGAAGGGGATCTTCTGAGTCTGCTACATTCACATACCTTGACCCACACTTGGTATTGAGCACATGGTGAGGGGAGACATGGACCTGCTCCCTGCACTGGTGGCTTTATATGACACCACAAAAGCAAAAGGTATGCTGAGCACAGAGCAGCTTGCAGAGAGCAAGGTGTGGGGCTCCAAACCACAGAACAGTGGAGACAGGGATTTTCCCGGAGTCACCCTGCTGGGCTGCCCTGGGGCTTTACAACAGTCTGTGGGATGCAGCTCAGTGGGCCCTGACATCAGTGTTCACAGAGTCAGGAATGTGGGGTTTTCAATAAAAGTAGAGGCAATGGGCCCAGAGGGAGGTCTGGCTCAAATGAGCTTTTATATTTTTATGTGGAACGTAATCACGTTTGGTCTTGATGGAGGCGGCCCTGTTACTGCTATTAGAGTGTTTATGGTTCTAAGGGGGATAGGAGACTATGGTGGTATGTGCTTGCAAGTAAAAGCAACAGGGTATTCTGATTCTAGAAGCCACTGTGAAATCCCAAGAATGCATAGCTTGAGCTGATGAGCATTATGTTTGTGAACCTAGTGAGAGTGTGGGGTGTCCATAGGTTTAAAGAGTGTCCCGCTGGAGGAACAGTCATTGCCACCCAATAGGGGCAGGGTTTTCCCACACACCATGCATCCTATTCAAAACTCCTACAAGGCTCTTTTTTCCACATGCCCAACTTCAGACTCAGGGAGCTAAGTGTCCACAGAACACAGTCAGAAGGTATATTAACCCTTGATGTCTGCTCTGACAACTTGCCACAGATTGAGTGGCTTATCAGAAGAACAATGCATTCTTATACGGTTCTAGAGACCAGAGGTACCAAAGCAAGGTGTGTTGGTTATTTCCTTTGGGGGAGCCTACAGGACACCGTCATTCAGCTTGCTGGCCATCCTTGGTGTGCCTTGGCCGGTGGATGTACTCTCAAACGCAACCT
>NW_008476030.1:0-1405 GCF_000622305.1 Nannospalax galili | reverse complement strand
CTTTAAGGAAATACAGCAAAGAAACAGACAGAATAAGTACACATTTATTTAACAAACCACTCTTCTGAGAAAAATTGGAGGGGAGATGACCAAAGAGAGGAATAACAGCCCACTGGGTTCTGTGACTTATCGAAAAAATTGTTATGAACATTTGTGAGGTAGGTTGTATTTTCAAGGCAATGAGTTGATCTTTTTATCTCGCTTTCAGTTTATGGTGAACTAGTTCCCCTTTTAGAATCTCTTCTAGTGATCCTTTTGGAAAGCCCATATGTCAAGTTTAAGAGTGTAATGCAAATGGTAATGAATGAAGCTGAGTGTTTTTGAGGATGAAAACCCTTATTTCACACATGTACCAAATGAAAAGTTATATAAGAACCTCAGCTTCCAAGGCAGAATAAAAAATCGAACAGTTGCTTCAAAAATAATTTACCACCAAGGGACATTCTGCCCATCAGAAGGTACAACTATTAAATACACATGCAGTTTTTCTCTACTATCTCATGCCTAACTCCCATCTAATCCACATACCAAGATACAAAGGAAGTTTCCCTTGGTTGGCTTATAGATAACTCCTTGCTTATCCTTATCTTAGAGATATCAGGAATTACATTAGCAGATGTAATAGGAGCTGAAGAAGCAATGGTACTTGAGTTCTATTCATATGCCAGGTCTTGTAGTAAGAGCTTCATATTCATGAGCTTTTTATCTTAAATTTTTTATCTTTAAAAAATCTCTTTTGTATGAATTATGGAACAAAAGATCAGAAGGCTGAAATATATGATCTAATATACTCTATAGTCAGACATTTATGTTTGAAGAAACTGTACTCAGGCCACTACCATGCCAAACATTTTCCTATACCCCAAATTTTTGCCACCTCCTAGAGTTTTGTCTTCAAGATTAAACTGACATTCAATTCATTTCAAAATACAGACTATCATAGAATCTTAGGGTTGTATGGCCTTTTCAAGGACTTTAAACCAATATATCTTTCTTTCTATTTGATTGGGAAATCCGGGAAACTAGTCTTTTTGATGAAATATATTTAGTACACTGGGGAGAGAAATGAGCCACATTAATATGATTTCAGCTTCTGGTTCCAGCTGTGTCTGTTCACTGATCTCTCTTAGTTTCATTTTTTATTTGTACATCATAATCAATTAATTACCACTGATTCGGAGCCCATGAACTCATTGCAAACAGGACACATAATCTATCTTCTAACTCCAAGGCTATGTGTCTTCCAAGAGCATTTAGTGAACTGATGTAAAAACTGGTAACAGAAATTTTATCTTATAACATCCCAAATCACATTTGCTTCCTGAATTTAATTTCTTCCATATTGATACTTTCATTTTTATCTAGATGGTTTACATTATATTCATATTCAGACCAAAGATCATTG
>NW_008476029.1:0-1401 GCF_000622305.1 Nannospalax galili | reverse complement strand
GGAAGGAAGGAAGGAAGGAAGGAAGGAAGGAAGGAAGGAAGGAAGCTGAGAGAGGCCTTTAGCTGCCAGGTGTGACCTCAGTCAAAAACTCTCAAGACTTCCTTTGTCACAAAGCCATGAAGACCTGGACGCTGGAACCAACCTGTGAACTTGGAAATGGATTTTCTCCAGAGCTGCTGGATGAGAACTCAGCCCAGCCCAACCATCTGACACATTGATTTTAGCCTCTTGACACCCTTAGCCGAGGACCAAGCCATGCTACATGCCGTAGCTTTGGCCCACAGAACTGTGAACTGTGAAACAGGTTTAGTTTAAACCGCTGTACTTATAGTAACGAGGTTATCCAGTCATAGAAAAACTAATTCAAATACAGCCTCCATTAAGAAATGACGATGTCCAGTCTCCTATAGTGATCAAAATGCTGAGATGATTCAGAGGAGGCTACTCAGCCCTGATTCTCTGGCTTGGGTCTGTGCTGGGCAGGAAATCTGCTGTGGCCAGGGAGGAAGAGGGGGGAGGAAGGCAGCATCCTTCTCTGTGCTCCAGTGTCAGGGCTCACAGGTAGGAAAGCTCTTTGAAAGCTTAGTGCTTCTATCCTGGTTCCTTCCATGAGTTCCTGAACATCCTTCCTGCCCTGTTCACAGGTTGTTCAGAATCCAGTTCTTCATGGTTTCGTGATAAGGGAAGATTTGTTAGCTATGGACTGGGGTCACACCCAGCAGCTAAAGGCCTCTCTCAGCTTCTGTCCTTCCTCCATTCCTCCCCCCCTCCCTCTGTCCCTCCCTCTTTCCTTCCCTTCCTCCTTCCTTACCTCCCTTCTTCCTTCTTTCCTCTCTCTTCCTTGTGCCTCTCTTTCTTGATCCCTTGCGATAATGTGCTTTTGAAGGTTTTCTTCTGCTGACGCTCCTGTTCTTTTCCATACAGCTTTGAGGGTAAAAGCTAGGTCTCCCTAGGTCTCTCCTTCCCTGTCTGTGGCTCATGGGAAGTACGCACGAACCCTTGCCTGGACATTTCTACAGGTGTCACCTTCAAGTCTGTAAGCCCAGGCCATTTGGTCTATCTTTTCACTCTTTAGATTTTGTATGTATGATTCAAATGTCTTCCTACCACATACATCCAACATCAGGGGAGATGTGTTAGGTGTCACAAACTGGGGTTCCTTTGAGTCTATTAATATGGAAATCATGAATAGATTTCCTAGAGTTGGCAGCCCTGAGCTCCGGAGAGCCAGAGACTTCTGGGCCAGACTTTCTTCCTTTTGTTTTAAAATTTTTATTTATTATTTTTATTTTATGTATATGCATGTATTGCATGTAGAAAAGTACACCTGTGTCATGCAATGCCCTCTGGGGACAGAAGAGGATGTCGGATCCCCTGGAACTGGAGTTACAGACAGTTGTT
>NW_008476028.1:0-1405 GCF_000622305.1 Nannospalax galili | reverse complement strand
TGAGCCGTGTTAAGAACAGGTGACCCCATTGACATAAGTGGACAGGGTAGCTGGACTTGATTCCTAGAAACTGATGTACGTTGAAAGGGATGTAAATATTCTTCCCCCAAAATTGATCTTTGTGCTAAGAAAATTAAAATAAAGCAGGCATGGCAGGCTGCATGTACCATTCACCCCCAGTCTCCCAATTTTCATAAATAATTGCAGCAAAAGCTCCACCATCATCAGTCAGGAGAGGCAGAGTATCAGAGAAGAAAAAGGAGGAAGTTTATAGTGAGGGATGGGTGTAATTACAGTTATTATCACAGGGAAAATGGGGTAGAACAAGCTGAAAAGAATGAAAATAAGGTCAAGGATCAATTTAAAAATGCATTATTATCTGGCTGTAAATATTACTATCTCTGAAAAAAAATTAATAACACATTTAGATAGACCCATTAGATATTTTTAAAAGCCCTAACCCATCAGTGCCCCCCAAAAGGGATCAAAAAAAGACCCGAATTTATCTTACTTAATCCCCATACACACAGGTAGATGTTAATATTTATATCGCATTTTTCTTATCCGTGAAATCAGAATGATAAGCTGCTGTCCATTTTGAATAGTTAATAGTCCATAAAGCTGGGGTTTAAATTCTAATGGCTTCCCAGGATGTCTGGCTATTTTCCAGAAAACAATTCCCTTTATTATAGACTTAACACAATTCCTCCACACAATTCCTCCCCCCATACCATACCATCTTCCAGCTGTACAGAGAAAAATAAATTTCAGTTTAATACAATATTTTGTCCGAAGGATTATACATGTGTATATATGTATATATTTTATATGTGTATGAATCAGGACATTATGAAACCAAGTAGGAATACAGCATCCCACCTCAACTTTGCCTCTACTCCATCAGGCCCACAGTCCTTAATACCTTTATCTATAGGTAGCTAGTCTACCATGGCTTGTAAGTGGTAAATATGCACAAACTAGTGTCCCAAGGGTTCTGCACTGCTGGTCTAGAAGGTATCCTAGCTGAGTGCCACTGAGCTTCTCCACCAGGTAAATCCAAAGGCTATTATTCCTACACTGGGATTCAGAGTTCTTAAGTAAGAGCAGCAAAAACATTCGGGAGGCCCAAGTCTGTGCATCTGACTACACTGGTCTGGAGTAGCTGTGGGTGTGTTTGACTCATTGCTCCCTTGGCTCTAGCACTAGGTTTCCCGACTCAATCCAGCACCATAAGGAGAAAAGGTGAATTCTAACAGGCTGACAGGATTTTCACCCTAATCAACCACAGAATAACTTTTCAAACTTGGTTACCTGAATCTTGGTGACAGTAAGGAATTGCCACAGTGTGCTGAGAATCCTGAGAGTGTCTGGGTCTCAGGCTGGATCACCAGGCTCTGTGTATGTA
>NW_008476027.1:0-1405 GCF_000622305.1 Nannospalax galili | reverse complement strand
ATGGGGTTTGTTCCATAATTATCTGCATAGGGAACTCACAAACAGGCAAGTACCCCAACTGTTAGTGTTTGTATAGCGGATAGGCTTGGACTATAACCCGCACATTCATTAGCCCTGTATGATGAAATTTTGTAAAAAAAAAACAAAAAACAAAAAAAGGCCACATTAGATTGGTTTGAGGTGCTGAGCCCCAAACTAGCCCTTTCCTGGCTGCAAAATTCCTATGTCAATCTTTTCAAACTCTTCAATGGGTTTGGAAAGGGGCAGGTGGACATGCCTGGGTCTGCAGTCGCTCTTGTAATTCTGTCCCCTTTTCCTCTTCTACTTTGAGGCCCCTGTGGAGAGGTTAGCAGATCTCACTGGGCTTAGAGTTTCTCCCCAGTGGTGGAGGACATCCAAGCAGGAAACACGGACACTTGTGCTGTGTGTGTGTGTGTGTGTGGGGCCTCCTGTCCCCTGAACTGTGGGGCGTGCTCATACTGAACGTGAGCCATGGGAGGAGAAGGCCTGCAAAAATAGGATGGTTCTCCTGATGGAGCCTTGCTGGGGCAGGATTTCCTAAGACCCTCTCTGTATAATAGCCAGGAAATAAAAGCCAGTGGAGTGGTCACACAAGAGGTGCAGGTCTGCCCGCCCCTTGTTTATAAGGAAACAGCCCATCTTGAAGTCACTTTTTCCTCTCTTTCTAGAAATCGTATTGTTTGACTGTGGCCAGCCCTTCTGATCTGGGTGTGTACCTCTTGGAACAGACTCATATCCTGGGGAAGTATCCAGGAAATGTTTATTCTTTATTTCAAAATTAGCTTTTTTAAAAAAAATCGTGAAAGAAAGACGTGCTCATTACAAAAGAAGCAACGGTTACAGAAATGTTAGAGGAAAAGTGAGCACCTCCCGTCCCCATCAGCCACATTCCAGGGGCAGAGCTCTGGTCCCCAGAGGCTTCTGGGCCAGCCTGTGGCTCTACGCCGCTGCACAGCACATGAGAGAAAGCTGCACACACCTGTCACCATGGGCCTTGCTTTTTCTTTTACTGCTTCTCTACATAAACACCACCCAATGGCACTTAAGCCAATTCCATGTTTCAGAAAGCAATATACTTAACTTGTTCCCCTGAAGAGGAGTGAGGATATTTTCAGTTTCCATTATAACAAAGGAAGGCAATAAAAAACTATTTCGGGGCAGATGAGATGGCTCAGCGAATTGAGGTGCTTGCCATGCAAGCCTAACGACTCGAGTTCAATCCCCAGAACCTACGCAAAGGTGGAGGGAGAGAACAAACACCACGGAATTGCCCTCTGACTTGCACATGTGTGCTGTATGTAGCAAAGGCATATCCCACCTCCACCATTATTATTATCCCACATAATAATAAATGAAAAAATTTAAAAGCTAGAGTGTACAAGCA
>NW_008476026.1:0-1403 GCF_000622305.1 Nannospalax galili | reverse complement strand
TGTCTGTGTGTCCGTGTCTGTGTGCGCGTGTCTGTGTGTCCGTGTCTGTGTGCGCGTGTCTGTGTGTCTGTGCGTGTCTGTGTGTGTCCCTGTGTATGTGTACCTGTGTGTACCTGTGTGTGTGCTGCTTTGTTGGCTTCTACCTTTTCTCTTTTAGGCAATCTGGAGGAGGAAAACACACTGTACTCACGCATAAGGAGGAAGAGCGTGGAATGTGGCGGAGAGCTCGGAAGGCAGCCACTTAGTTTCAGTAACTGGTTTGCTTTGGGAACCTGGGAAGCAGAAGTGGCTGGCAGGTCAGTTCATGTGTGAGATGGTGAAGCGTGAAGGCAACACGTGTTCATGGGGGCAGGCCACCGTTCCCTGTGGAGTCATCCGTGTCTAGAAGAGTGTCTGCGGCACAGAACTTGCTCAACAGATAACTTTTTAAAATTTTTATTTCTGTGTGTCTATGTATGAGTATGTGCACTTGTGAGTACAGGCATGTACAGAGACCAGATGTGGACATCAGATCTCCCAGAGCTGCCTATGTGGGTGGCAGGAATCCAACTCCACTCCTCTTCAGGAGCAGCAAGCTCTGAACTGCTGAGCCATCTCCAGCCTCTCAATGAGTAACTTTTAAAGGGCATGGGGAATCCAGAGAGAAGAGGAAGTGGTTTACAGATAACCAAGTATAAGACTGAAGCATGATGGTAGGAAGCCACCCTGCCTTCAAGAATTTGAGACATTAGTACAGGTGTCCATGTAAGCTACGGTTGTGTGTCCCCGGAAGCTTACAAGAAGCAAGACAACCTAAATTACTAACAGCAGCAGCAGCAAAGTCAGAAAGCACTATATACAAGCCAAACAGTACTCTGTGGGTGGTTCTTTATCCTTCTTTTGTTTGAGGCAAACACTCAGCTGTTCTGGCCTCTGTCTGAGGCTGAAGGCTTTGGCTGCTTCTCTGCAAACTGTTCCTCCTTCCATATTTTGCAAATGGCTTCCAAGTTCATATTTTAAATATTTTATTATTTTTATTTTATGTGTATGACTGCATTGCCTGTGTGTATATAAGTGTACCCATGTCATGCAGTACCCACTGAGGTCAGAAGAGGGCATTGGATCTCCCAGAACTGGAGTGATGGACCGTTGTTAGCCGCCATTTGGATGCTGGGAATTGAACCCAGGTCCTTTGCCAAAGTAGCCAGTGCTCTGAACTGCTGAGTCAACTCTACAGTCCCTTCCAAGTTAATCTTTATCTTAGAAAATTTAATATAATTATTTAATAGACAGTTATCATGCAAAGCTTGATCTCCTTACTCAGTAGAACACAACACGGCCAAGCTATCAAAAATAGAATCAAGGAGCCGGGTGTGGTGGTGCACGCCTGTAGTCCCAGCACTGGGGAGGCAGAGGCAGGCGGA
>NW_008476025.1:0-1404 GCF_000622305.1 Nannospalax galili | reverse complement strand
AAAAAAAATCTTCTATTTATTCTTTGACAGTTTCATACATGCACACAGACCTTGATCCTATCCACCCTCAGCTTCCCTCCCTGCTTTTACCACAGTCTTCTTCAACACTGGCCAGTGTAATAAAGCAAGAAAAAGAAGATTGCAAAGGAAAACATGGAAGTCTTTGTCTTCAAATAGCATGAGTGTCTACACAAGGGAACTGCAAAGCAAGGTCCTATGATGTGAGATAAACACAAGATGAACGTATCATTATGATCTGAAGTGGACAGTGACGTTGAAGACAGCAGCGGAACGGAGCAGCGGCGGGTAAAACTACAAAGCAGGTGTGGGCCTCCCGTAGCAGCAACTTCAGATATGCTGGGAACTAAACAAGAGGGCGTTTAGGAAAAAAACAGAAGAAAATATTTGTGCTCTTGGATCAGACAAAAAGTTCTTAAGCTTGACATGAAAATTATGATCCGTAAAACAAACTGATAAGCTAGACCACATCAAAATGAAAAATACTGACTCTGAGAAGGAGTCTGTTAAAAGACTGGACCAGGAGGAAGTATTTGCATCATATCCAACTAAGGGCTGGGATTGAGAATAAAACCCTTCTGAAACTTGACAGTAAGGAAAACAAGTCATCCCCATTACAAAACCCATACACAAACAGACATCTCACAGAAGTTAGGTGGATAGCAAACAGGCATCTGAAAAAGAATCCAGCCTCGTTAGCCGCTAGAGGAATGCACGTTAAAACATAATGAGCCAGAGCTCTGCACCTGTCCAAATGCTAAAACAAAAAATAGGGACAACACCAAGAGCAAACACAAGAGCTTCACAGCGGGTGTGGGGCTGTGAGGACCACATCACCCAGACTGCTGGAAACACGGCCCTGTGCAGCCACTCGGAAAGGCCTGGCTGTCTCTTAAACTCATGTAATTACCACTCAACCTAGCAATTGCACTCCAGAGAAATGAACAGCCATATACACAGAAAACCCTGGACACCTGTGTTTAAAGAAAGTGGGTCTGTAATAAGTGGAGGTTGAAAACAGTTCAGATGTCCTTCAAAGTGAATAGTTAAGCTCTGGTCCAGCCGAGGGGCAAGGAGTACTATGCAGCAGCAGATAGGAAAGGGATCTGCAAAACAAGACACAGCTGGGTGAGTCTTCAGAGACTTCCCAAGGCTCTCCCAGAAAAAGTTAATCCCCTGGGGCTAAATGCTGCAATCTTCTTGAAAGGAAGATGTTATGAAGGGGTTATATTGGGCTGGGGCCTAAGGAGGAGTAGGATCCACAGGGGGAGAAGGTGTGGCCACAAAGGCATGACAGCGGAATGCCTTCGGGGTGAAATGTTCTGTACCTAGGCTATTGTCAATGGCAATACCCAGGTTGTGACATATTACAGTTGTGCAAGATGT
>NW_008476024.1:0-1404 GCF_000622305.1 Nannospalax galili | reverse complement strand
TGAGATGTCTCTGAACACCTGGCTTCCAACTCAAGCTGGCATCCCATGTGGCCGTTCTAGGCTGCATGAAGCTTCCACTAGAATTTGTGTGAGACCTAGTGGGCCTTCACCCTGCAGCCAGCCCCAACCCACACATAGTAGCACCCCTAGATTTTGCTGGGGATGGTGAAGGGTCAAAGACATCAGTCCAAAGAACTGAGAAAGTGTGGACAGAGGGAGGCTGAGCACCCTTGTGAGCTGGTATCACTGTGAGGTAAGGTCATCACAGCCAGATGGCCAAGGAGGCACGAGGCTGGTACCGCTCAAAACGATAAAGACACACCAACAAGGTCCTGACGGCAGCGAGGAAGTCAAACGCATGCCTGGGAAATGCCGGTTATTCTATGACTTTTCTCTGCAGGATCCTCTGGAACCACCATAGCTATCACACCACTGACATCATCTCCTCTGGCTCCTACATCTACGCCGAGATCAACGCCGACAAGGCTGACAGTGACCCAGGCCGTATCTGAGCCCACAGCATCTTCACTGAGCCCATCTACAAAGTCCACAGCTCAGTTCACAGAGCAGACCACGTTGACACCCCTAACCTCAGCAACGCATGGGACATCCCCGAGTAAAGGTAAGTTATGACCCACAGGAAACCAAGCACCTGACCCACATGTACAATTCTGAGCTCCAGGAAAACAGATACAGATAGGACAGGTTCTGTATTGACCAGAGAGAGAAAAGGGAAAGCAGCCATGTAGACTACTGCAGGACGGAAGGGAAACAGTCTACCTCCCAAATACAACACAGATCATAGGACAGGCAGGGGAGAACACAGACCCAGTCACGAAAACAAGGAAACAAGAGAGGGGATAGAGTCTAAACTGAGATGCTCAGAGATAATCAGTCGGTCAGAAAACACAGGACAGAATGAATCCAGAAACGGAATCTGGACATACATTAAGCATTAATGGCTGGCATGATCCGCAGTGACACCGGCACACCAGGAGAGTCACAGTCCAGGAAAAACGACCAGTCAAGCCACTGGCATAACGGAACCACAATCTTCAGACAAGACTACACAACCAACACACCAAACACCATCAAAAACAAGTGCCTGGACGCAAACCACAGTTTCCCCAATTACCTTGAGCACCCTGGCCCCACCAAATCTTACTTACACCACTAATCCGCATACCACAGGGCCCCAAACCAGCACACCCAAGCAAACTACTACTACCTTTCCAACCCCATCAAGTCCACAGGCCGCTTTCTCCACTCAAGTGCCAACATACTCCACAGCCCCCAAAACACCAACCTCCAATATCCTTCTTACCCCAACCAGCCCTCACACAGCTTCATCATCATCCACCTCCAGGACACTCAGCACCCATGTTCCAACCACCACAGTAGAGG
>NW_008476023.1:0-1375 GCF_000622305.1 Nannospalax galili | reverse complement strand
TGAACCTCTCACCACTCATCAAAGAAGATACTTTTTGCAACCAAAGGAGACTATTAAAAAGTTCTAGAACTGTTTAAATACAGAAAACAATTATCTGTGAGGTGTCCAATTCTAAGTGACATACCTATGACACAGTCTCTGTAACTAAGGCTCAGGGAACATAGCAGAACAAGGGGCAGAAAGAATATTAATGCATCTCTCAACTCTCATCAATGAAGCTTCCTCATGCAATAGATGGTCAGTAACCCAGAAAGCCAAAACTGGCCAAAGTGCAGAGACTAAGAGACTATAGAGTGCTTATCCCTGAATAGGACACCTATATCAAACCTTTGCCTCCCAAGGTTCAGGGACCATTGCAGAAGAGGGGATGGAAAGATTGTAAGAGCTAGGAGTGGTTGATGTCCACAAAGAAAACAGTGTTTTCTAGATAGCTGGGAAGTTGCTCATATGAAATTACAGCAATTGTGACAGCATGAACAAGACCCATGGAAACTCAAACCAGACAAAATCCCAACATAGAAGTGGGGAAGTGGGGAAGAAGTCCCAACCTTAGCCAAAGAACTATTGGCAACCACTAGCTACAGGGAGAGGGAGAGTTGATTTTCTTTAAGGCTGTGATGCTAAATAGGTTAACTAGGGTCCAGTGTATAGATGTATACCAAGGGACATTTGGGGGTCATAAACTTGACTTGATAGGTCTTAATATATATGAAGAGGGGTGAAGTTAGGGCAGGGGAGTGTCTAAATATGATCAAAATATATAGTATAAAATTACCAAAATTCAATAAAAATGAAGAAAAAATATTTTTATGACAGAAATTAATGAATCTCTCCAGCCACATAAATATTAAACCAGGTTATGTAGCTGACACCAGCTTATAGAATCCCTGTAGCTCAATTAAATCCAAGTGATAATAATGCTTTACATTTACGAAATGTCTATACATCTATGCAAGGTTTTGTTTACACTTTACAAGGCACTTTGGGAGTTTTATCTCAATTGATCCTTAAAAGAACAGTGTCCTGTCAGTATGATGAGTTGTAAGTCATTATCTCGTAAATGAGGAAAGTACGAAGGACAGAACAAGATGAAGAGCGAACTAGAGCTGGATGTGGTAGCATAGGCCTGCAGAAGAGGGGATGGAAAGATTGTAAGAGCCAGGAGTGGTTGATGTCAACAAAGAAAACAGAGTTTTCTTCTACGCATAGGCCATAATCCCATCCCTCAGCTCATAGCCCTGGCACATCCTAGCTGTGTCACTTGGGGCAAGTTAACTTTCTTCCTTCCTTTCTTTTTATTTTTTTTATTTTGTATTTTTATTTTATTAGTATTATTGGTGTGTGTGTGTGTGTGTGTGTGTGTGTGTGTGTGTGT
>NW_008476022.1:0-1404 GCF_000622305.1 Nannospalax galili | reverse complement strand
TGAGGGAAAAGACAGATGGTAGATTTAGAATAGTGACCTGAGAGCTCTAAGTATTAAGACTAACGTGCATATTGAAGTCTCAAGATGGGAACAAATTTAAGTATCATCAGATTAAGGGACAGAGTTTAGTGCATGCATTCAAAGAACTACTATCCATCCTTTTAAAAGGAGGACGCTTTGGCAGTCACAACATGCACGTTATGCTAAGTGAAATAAACCAGACAGAAGACAAATGCCACATGATCTCATACTTAAATCTGAAGCACACAGAATGCTAATCGCCACGCCTGGGAGAGGACGAAGCAGACAGGAGGGTTATAGCAGGACAGTTCTGAGTTTCACTTAGACTGTGGGATATGTTTTAAGCATTACACAGACAACACTGGGACCACAGTTATGGAGATGCTGTAAATTTCAAATCAATGAGAACAAATTTCAATTTTCTCAGCACAAAATATAACTGAGTTACAGACGTGGTAATCAGCTTGATTAAAACATTCAACTTTGTACGAGGAGGTCAAGCCACCACTTCAAGTATATTCTAAGAACAGAGGAAACATCTATTAACTTTGACATGAAAAGATATTTAAATTAAATAGCATGTTTAACGAGGCTGAGACAGAGCAGGTAGAAGGGTCTTGGTTGCACAGAAACTTTCATTAGAAAAGCAGGAAAAGTGTGGTGGTGCTCAAGTAATGAATCCAGCTCTTGGAAGGCTGAGGCAGGAGTTACAGACCATTTTGGGTTACAGTGTGAACTCTTTCTGGAAAATTAAATAAATAAGTAAAGGCAGAAAGACCTCGAATAAGCAAGCCATCATACCTTTCAAAAGAAACAGAAAAGGTAGAATCCAGAATGAGTAGAAAGTGAAACTGTTAAGAAACAGAGTTTAAATAAAACACATGAAAAACAGTCCAAAGGCAGATGCAAAGAAGAGATGATTCTTAAAAAGACTGAAAAATATTGGCAAATACCTAACTAGCGTATCTGTAAAACAGGGAAATCTCAACAGGGGTCGAGATCAGTGGTCAATACATCCCTCAATGAAAAGATCAGGGTCAGAGGGTTTCCTTTCAGAACTGAACATTTAAAGGTGGAATAATACCAATTCTCAAATTACTAAAGAAAAAGTGGGGGAGGGGCTAGAGAGCGAGCTCAGCTGTTAAAAACACCTGCTGTTCTTGCAGAGGACCAAGATTCAGTTTCCAGCACACATATTGCATCTCACATCTGTAATTCCAGTTCCTAGGGACCTGATCCCCTCTTCTGGTTAACACAGGCACCTGCATGAACACATTGCACATAAGCTCATGCAGTCACAAGAACATATTAACATACAATAAAATAAAAATCTTTAAAAACTATTTTATTTATTATTTTTATGTGTATGTGTGTATTGCCTGC
>NW_008476021.1:0-1395 GCF_000622305.1 Nannospalax galili | reverse complement strand
CACACACACACACACACACACACACACACACACACACAGGAGCAGGCTGTGCCTGGCATGGACTCTCAGTTTCTTTCCACTGCTTAGAACATGCCCACCTGTGTTGGCTCTTGTTTATTATATGATACCAACTGCTAAGCAGCCTAGTCCTGGGAGTGATAGCCCATAATTTTAGCACAAGCTCCTCTCATACTAAAGGAGCAGACAGAAAGAAGGCACATGTCCTGATGGTGGAATCTGGGAGCCATCTTGGAAATCTGCTCCTGGAATCTCATGTCACTGAGGAGAAAATGACGGACTCTGTGACTCTGAAGACAGAGGAGCAGAGCCAACACCAGGTTCCTTGCCTGGACTTCAGTGAGGTTCGGGAGAGCTGACTGTCCAGTCGTAGAGTAGAAAGAACCATCCAATGTCTGCCCAGAGCAGAAGGAGCTGTGAGAAGCTGGGATTCAGGATGAATTCCCCCTGATAGGATAGCAGGAAGGTCTGTGGAGGGAGAGCAAATCATTGCCTTTGCCTGTGTGCAAACTGTGCTCATAAATTAAGCAGTCAGCCTCTGGTCCATGGGCTCTTATCAGAATCCCATCCAGGCCTTGCATATGTCGTGGTTAAGTAGGTCCCCACTGAAGGAAGATGTGAGATGGTGGGGTAGAAAGGGGGGCTCGGAGAGGGTCCGAGGAGGCCATGCCCAGGAAGAAGGCAGGGCTGTGCCCCCATCAGCACAGGACTGCCTGAGGTTCTAATGCCCAGGAGGAGTGGGCTGGCTTCTCTCTCCAGAGCCTGGCCTAGGAAGAAGGCAGCAAAGAAGCCTGGGGACTGCAGATCCCACTAGGGGACCACAGAACAGACCCATCTGAACCGATCATGTCACTGAAAGAAAACCTCAAAGGAGGAACGATTACGTTTGGCTCACAGCTCTAGAGGTTCCCAGCCATGGTTGCTGGTTCCCTGTTTCTGGGCAGAGAATCATGGTAGAAGGGCGTCATAGAGCAGAGGTGCTCACCTCATGGAAGCCAGGGGTTGTGAAGAGACAGAGACAGAGAGTCCTTAAAAGCACACCCCCAGTAGGCAGGCACCACCTCCTGACATTTCCACCTCTTCCCAATGCAGTCGCCAGTTACGATCCCAGCATGACTGATCTATCAAGAAAGGCAGAGCCTTCGGGAACAGCCACGTCCTGGAAATCCCACCCCTGACACTGCTAACCTGGAGACAAAGTGTTCAATACATGAGCCTTTGGGGGGGGCACCTCACATCTGAAGCAAGGCACTCATATAGGGCTTGGAAACTGCTGACACCAGATCCTGGTCCAGGCGACTCCAATGGAACAGCTTGTGACTTGGGGCAGTAGGTCCTAGATGTGGTAGGGTCTAGTCTCACCAGGAGACAAGCCTA
>NW_008476020.1:0-1404 GCF_000622305.1 Nannospalax galili | reverse complement strand
CTGTAACTCCAGTTCCAGGGGATCCGATGCCCTCTTCTGACTTTCTCAAGGTCATCAAGGGTACACATGGCATCAAGGCATTCCCTTACATACATGCAGGAAAAACACATATACACATAAGAGATAAAAATAAATGAATAAATAATTTTTAAAAAATACTTTGTTTTAATTCTACTAACACATTATTTATCCCTCTCTTCTGAGTCATTTACATGTTTCATGTTATCTATGTGTTTATTTGTTGTTGATGATAATATTTACTAGAAAAAGCCAGTAAAAGAATTCTGAGACACACTGTTAAAGATGTCTCCCAGTAACCATCTATAGCCCTACTAGATTAAATTATCCTTCAAACCATGTTTCTCCATTAAATATGCAACAATGGGAGAGACTCCTCAAATGCATTGCTACAGTCAACATGTTCTGTAGTAGTTAGAGTTTGGCTGAGAGTCATAGAGAACTAAAACTGAAGTAGGTTGTGCTATGAAAGTACATATTATTCCCTGTAAGAAGAAATCCAAAAGCAAGGTGCTTCAGGATTAATTTAGGAGTTCAATGATGTCATCAAAGATATGAATTTGCTCCATTTCATCCTCTGTCATTCTTGGTATACTAGTTGATCTTTAGTTTTGTTCATGGCCACAAGATAGCTGCAGATGTTCCAGGTATCAGTCAGAAAATAATGTACTTGCGTTTTTTTTCTATGTCACACCATGTCTTAAATCAGTGAAGAAGGGTCCCCAGCAGACCTCTTATGTCTCTTTGATCAGCATTGTGCCACACATCTATTTCTAAACTAGTTCTAAGCAAGGGATTGCCATGATCAGAATAGACTAGTCAGGGCATGCTTTATTTTATTAGTAACAGATACCAAGTTCTGTTATTTGCACATATTGTCTCATCTAGTAGCTTCTGTTTTTTATTATTAGTAGTAGTAGTATAATTCTTATTGATGTCCCAAATTTAAATTAATTAAAGAATCTATGGCTAGGCTACCATAAATTAGATATAAATTAGAATACTTTAAGTTTTTTTTAGAAAAGAAAATCTTGCGTTGGAAATAAAAACAAATCAAACCAAATGCCTTTTTGTTTCTTTTCCTATTGTTGTGATAAAATACCATGACAAAAGGAACTCAAGGAGAAAGAGCTTATTTCCTTTCACAGTTCAAGGGTACAGTCAGTCCATAAGTCAAGGCAGCAAGAGCTTGAAGCAGCTAGTCACATCATAGCCATATGATCAGCTCACTCCATTTGCTAGAGTCTAAGATCCCCACCAGGGAATGGTGCCGCACTCAGTTAAAACAGGTCTTCCTGTCTCAATTAATTTTTAAAAATTATTTATTTACTCCTAAATGATGAATGGGTAAGAAGAGAAATTAAGAAAGAAATAAAAGTATTCCTG
>NW_008476019.1:0-1403 GCF_000622305.1 Nannospalax galili | reverse complement strand
TGGATATGACGATGGGGCAGATGGTCAGGAGCCTGTGCTGATGGACTGCTTTCTTGCCTGGGGCTTGTAGCCCATTTGGCTTTCCTGAGGGCCTGTCCAGAATTGGTTTGGTTTCTGATAAGATAGCCCCCTGCCCATTTTCAGAACTTGGAACATGAGCCTGGCATTAGTAAGCACAAAAGGAAAACTAACAGAAGTCCAAAGCATAATTTACTCCTTAGTGGCTCAGCTAAAAGCATTTCTGACCTTTGCCTCCCTATTTCCTTCTGCCAGTTTTCAGCTCCTCCTTGCACATGGCATGTATCCTCAGCCCCTGCTCCCAAGTGAAGGGCCCTGCTTGTACATTGCTGGCCATTCAGTCCCTCTATGGAGCACTTGTCATTCAGTATTTTCTAGGTGCCATGTCGTGAGGATTTTTAAGTACTATAGCTTAGGATACTTAGGCAGAAAGATACCTCTTATTCTGGTCCAGTCCAAGTTTCTTCCTCTTTCTTTCCCCTTGTGTAGCCCAGGCATCCAACGTCTTCATGAATATGGAAGGGGACTTCATGAAGTCTGCCATCAACATTGTGGACAAGTTGCTGGAGGTTGGGGTCAATGTGACTGTGTATAATGGACAGCTCGATCTCATTGTGGACACCATGGGTAGGAACCAACTCTGGAAGCAATTTGTGGGCCGAGCTAGAGGGACATGACCTTGGACACATTAGTCTTGGGGTTGATGGCATTAATACCAGGAGGAAGTTCATTTCCTGTTGCAGCATCTACACCTGACTTTGACTCTTGAGCTGTGATACATAGAATTTTGGGGTCTTTCAATTCTGGAGCTCTTGGGTCTGATTAAAGAGTAATACCTGCCCCCAGTACAAAAGTTAAAAGACATGTTCCTAACTCTTGAGCAAATACACTACTTGAGGGAAAGCTTTGGTTTTGTGTTATGCCACAATAGTGTTAAGCACTTAAAACTAACCTCTGACAGCTCTATCCCTAGCCCAGGGGAAATGGTCTCTGGGATCTAGGTAGCACCCTACTGCCTTGTCTGAAAGCCACATGTTCTCTCTGATTTCAGTAGGGCTGGTGGAAGCTTAGACACCAGCTCTTAGAACCCATAAGAACTCCTGGAATCATTCATGTGTCCTAGCTACTAAGGCTGAGGCAGGTCAATGAAAGCTCAAGCCTACATGAGCTACAGAGTGAGTTCAAGGCCTACCTGGACAACTAAGCAAGACATTCTCTCCAAATAAAAAGTAAAAAGAGGACTCAGGTTGTAACTCAGTGATAGAGCACTTGTCTAGCATGCAAATAGGCCCTGGGTTCAATCTTTGGGTTAAAAAACAAAAACAAGGGACTGTAGAGATGGCTCAGCGGTTAGGAGCACTGGCTGCTCTTGCAGAGGACCCAGG
>NW_008476018.1:0-1404 GCF_000622305.1 Nannospalax galili | reverse complement strand
ACCTCCACATAGAATTCAGACCATGTGTGTTTACCATAGGCTTGGAGAAAAAAGAGAAGGGAAAACACATACTAGCAAACTTCACTGCATGTCTTGGCATACAAGGTGGGCCGCATTCACAGGATTTCAAGATAAAATGGAACTATACTAGAGAGAACTTTGTCTCTGCCTTAAAAACAGACCTTTGAAAAGTCCTTTAGGTCCCACTCTCTTTCACATTGGTGATGTAAGCGTCCACCAAACCCAAGAGCAGTGCTTCATGAAGCCTTGCCTTCTGCCCTCTGCTCCCCTCTTGCTGTAGAAATGCAGGTATTTCCCCCCCAGAGTTCACCACTGAACAGCTTTCAGTAGTTTATCAGTGAACAAAGGAAATTCTCTCAGCACAACCCAAATTCCAAGGAATATTCTTGGTTTTGCTGTGAGAAATTATTGTTCCTCTTAACTTCCAAGGGAAAACAATGCTTTTAAAAGTCATTGTAGTGAAATGAACTTGTCCTTAAATTCCTCTTAAATTCTTGTAAAAGGCCTCTTAAAGATAAGGTCATTTGTTTTGTTAATAAATAATCAATACATGGCATAGAAAAGAAAACCATGTCTTCCCTTTTATTGTTTCATTAAAACAAAACTGTGCAATTAGGTACTTGGTTCCTTCTTGGGCCATTTTATACATTAATGTAATATTGCATCATTAATATAATCGTTAATAATCAGTGCCTTGAAAGCTTCTTTCAAGTTTTGGAACCTGACTGAGGCAGCTAGCTACTCCGAGATCCTAAATATTAAGTCATGATACTAGAACACCAAAGACATGTTGCAAAATTTAAACCTACATTTTTAAAATGCTTTCTATAGGCAACATATCAGCAGCAGACTCAAGGGGATGCCATTGCCATCTGTAGGCATGTTAATGCTTAATTATTAGTTCACATCGTTTCAGATATAAATTTATTCTTGTTGCATATCCAAAGGCCAGAGACACTTTGGTCACCAAGTTTAAAGAGCTAAAAAAAAAAAATAAGCCAATCATTAACATTAGCTAAGTGTTGACATCTTTTTTGTTCAGTAGTACAGAGCTAAGAATAGGCACAAACTACAGTCATCGACTTAAAAGAATGTGTATGGAGGTTGATAGTTAAAATGTTCACTCCCCTGCTTGTTGCACAGACCCTGTGTTTGCTCTGCTAATTCTTCTCGTCTTTCTAGACATAGGCTCCTTTTCGTTCTGAACGTGCTTCTGCCCTAAGTTAACCATAGCTTCTTATTTCTACTATCTTTTTGTGCTACTAAAACAATGCTCACACTGTTGGACAAAACCATCTGAGGTATGTTCTAAACTTTCCTGCATTCTATGAAATGGCATTTAGAGTAAAAATTTAAGATTTTTTTTTATAACTTTTTTTTTTT
>NW_008476017.1:0-1404 GCF_000622305.1 Nannospalax galili | reverse complement strand
AAAAAAAAAAATTAATTAATTTAAAATAAAAACAATAAAAGTGGTATACGTGTTACTGCACTGCCCTGCCTTGGCTCTGTTTCATTCTCCCATTGCTCAAGTACCTTCACTGACTGCCCGCTGTCTTTGTGCTAGGTGCTCTTCATACATTATCCCTAAATCTATCAGAACCCTAACAAGTAGGCATTTCTGATTAACCAATTAGAAATAACTGGCTTGGAAGTGATCTAGCCAAAAGCACAGTGCAAGCAAATGGTGGAGTTAAGATGCCACCCAGGATAAACTAGCATTACCTGCACATTCCTCTCCACTAGAAAGGATGGGAAGAAATGGAAATGAAACGAAGTTGAAAAACAAATTTTCAGGTACAACTATCCCATGTCCCTAGCAGGGAGCCACCCACAGAGCAGCATAGATCCCACCAATGAACTACTTACACATCTAGGACTTTATCCACAGTGAGGCCTATTGGAATGACATTTGGATATGCATTCACAGGACGGATGTAGCTCAAGAAATCTTTAATCTAGAAAGAATATAAAACGTACCAATTAATCTCTGATGGGAAATTCAGGTGTTAGTCTATCTGCACTACCCAATGTGTGGAAACGGACTAGATGCTCACCAACAGGTGAATAAGAGCGGTAATGTGGGCACAATGGGAGTTTTATTTGGCCATTAAGAACAAAATTAGGTCATTTTCAGGAAAATGGATAGAACTAGAAATCAATGTTAAGCAGAATTAGCCAAATAGGACATTTTCTTCATATGTGTAACCTAGGTTTGTAGATAGACACATATATGTATATATGTCAGAAAAGTAGAAGAGGGATTGTGTTGGGGGAGGGGGGAGGAATGAAGAGGGTCAAGAGAACAAAACTTCTCATGTAGAATCTAGATTTAACAGTACATAATGAAAGCAGACAGGGGACTATTTGTGGGGAGGAAGGGGACCAAGAGAGGGTAATGGGAAAATATGAACAAAGTATGAACACATGTGTTGAAGATGTCATGATGAAACTCATTTTACATACTAATTAAAAAAGTTAATAAAAAACACAAAAAATCAGGGTGTTGGAGAAGATGGAGAGGGACAGGAAGGGGAAGCAGAGCCTCCTTATGTCTGCTTTGGTGGTGGCTACACATGGGGATCACCTTGGGAAAAAGAAGTACTCAGCACCCAGCCTTCGCTCCCCTAAATCCAGTGCTGGACTTTGCTCAGGCTCCTGTTCCACCAAAAGAGCTGAGAGTACCTGATTAATGGATTAAACAATTGTGTCTTTTTTAGAGACAGGGTCACCTGTAGCCCCAGCCAGCCTTGAACTCACTGAGTAGACCAGGCCGGCCTTGATATCACAGAGATCTGCCTGGCTCAGCCTCCCTAGTGCTAGAATTAAAGGTGTG
>NW_008476016.1:0-1401 GCF_000622305.1 Nannospalax galili | reverse complement strand
GGTGTTATACTTTAGTCTAGGCTTTCCCTAGACAGTAAGTTGTGGATATACACTGACTATAACCACAGCACCAACTGGAAAGCGCATTACAAAGGAGAGTGAAGTAAGTTCACGGCAAGTCTTCATTGAAGCTAGTGATGTGGATTTCAAGGTGAACTCTCTTCCAGAAAATAAAACCATCCAGACAATAACTCCTTGCTTTAGTCAATATCTTTCAAGGTCTAGAATTTGAAACAAAGAATTCCGTGCTCTGGCTATATTCTCTATATACATAACCACTTAAGCCATGCAAGTCAAGTTGGTGTCTAGATGCTTAAAAATTGATTGTGGGATGCTCTTTTTTGCAAAGAAACATTCTAAAGGCAAAATGGTCTTAAAGGCTTGTAAAAAGTCATTATTCTATTTCTAAGCATTGAGTACAATTTATAGCTAAGGCAAACAATCACCACTAAACAGCAGCCAACAGAGAGAACACATTTGTATATGTGAATTGACTAGGCAACATCCTTGCAAAGTGCTATTGATCATACACAGTGTGAATGGCAGCAAGGCTCACTTCTGTGTCATTTCCCATCACAAACCAGTAAGTTTTCATTGTCCCTGTTGGCATCATTGTAGCCACTGTTAGGGGAAGAAAGAAGTCCACATCATTTGAAAGGTGTCCCTTCCATGCTTTCTCCTCCAGAGAAAAAACCAGGCAGACAAACCCGATTCAAAGTCAAGTGGCAAAAGAAATTCCCAAGCTCCAAGAGAAGAGGCCACGTAATGTAACAAGGACAGGAGCCTTTAAATCAATGTAAGATCATGACCAGAATTATGCATTTATAACAGCAGTATACAAAGGATCAGAGTATTTTACTACTGATAGTATTAGAATTGCTGCTTCATGGCTGTAGTCTAAAGCGAATCAACTTCTCTTCAGTTTTGTTATTATTTTTCAGTTTTGTAGAAACTTTATGGTTGCACTGGGACATAGCCTCTGCGACAAGTACCAAAGGCACTGGTTGTGAATTTTCTCAAATCCGCCAACCCTGTACCTACTAGAGTAGGCAGTGAGGTCGATGTGAACCAGAGGAAGGAAGGCATTACATGGAGCCAAAGATGAGGAGAACGTGCTCATTCCTCAGCCAAACCCACATCTACCTCTTCAGTGGCTGGACACATGCTAACTCACTAGACAATGGTGAGACATGAGGTAACATAAGGCAGCTGCAGTTGTACTTAGGTAACTGTGCTGCCTGGTGAAGGATGGGTTTCCTGGTAGCTAGGGTTGGGCTCTTTCCACTATATCAGACACGAAGGAAGCAGGGTACTTTTCCAGTTGCCTCAAATGTGTATAAATGGCTGGAGACTTGGCTCAGCGGTTAAGAGCACTGACTGCTCTTGCAGAGGACCCAGGTT
>NW_008476015.1:0-1404 GCF_000622305.1 Nannospalax galili | reverse complement strand
TCTGTCTCCTCACATGTGGGATTACTGGCATTTTTATAGGGGTCCCGGGGGATGGAAATCAGGTCTCCATGCTTGTATAGTAAGCCATCTCCTGCCCTGGAAGGGAATTTCTAAGGCAAGTCAGTTATTTCACTTTCAGGTACAAATAGTTTTAGTCACTTAAATGAACCTGTGGAAATATGGTCTGCCAGGGCTCAGGGGACCTATCTTAATGAATTAGATAAAGTTGATTCATATCTCATATACCAAATGATTGTCAATTGCTCCTTCCCAGGTAATTGAGAATGCTTGAAAGGTAATTTAAGTGGCACTTGTTAGTATTAATTGGTTCTCCCTAACTTCTGCATTTCATTGATGGAGTGGAGAGGCCTGGGTGAATCACATTGGCAATCTCTGCTGATGGGGTTTTTCTGGGTGAGAGCAGTTTTCTGGACTGAGTTCTCCTGACAGGAATCTTGTTTGGACTTGGGAAGCTCTGCCCTTCTGTGGGCTCTCATTTAGCATTTACACATGGCAGCCTGTACTGTTTAACCACTAATGAAATGTTTTGATTGGAAATCTCCCTCTTCTAAGGCAGGACCAGAAAGCTGAAGCCAGCCTGACTAAGGGCTGATCCGATTAATTAATATAGAAAGCACAGCTTTGGGCGGTAAGCTGGCTGCTTTGAGAAACATTTTCTTTATACTCTACATCTTTGTCAAAACAAAGATAAACAGGGATGACGTGGCCTCCTGGAGGAAGATGAGCCCTGATGCCTTTGTTCTTGGGAACTTGACATGACTTTATCCTTCCAGGGAGGGCTGCATTCTACCTCTTGGCACAGGGATACCTTATGGTATCCTTGGAGTGGCTCTTGTTTTCATGGAGCTAAGAGCCGGAGCAGAATACTCAGCATGACCAAGCCAGGCTAGTTGGAGTGACAGGCCCAGGTAGTGCTTCCTGCCCTGCTCTAGATTCCACCTGCCGTTTACTCTTCTGATCCCCTACAGAGAGTTCTTACAGCTGTGCTGCCATGGTCACATCCATTCTCATCTCATCTCAGAGGTTAAGCAGAGTCAGGCCTGGTTAGTATTTAGAGAGGAAGTGTCTGACAATTTCATGTTGCCTCCACCCTCATTACAAAGAGCAATTTAACTTTCTTGTGCCAAAAGAGGGGCTCTACCTAGCACCCTTGACACAATCTCTAGTTCATCCCCATCCAAACCCACTCTTCCGTGAATGCCACCCTGATGTCTGCTTTACACAACTTCCTCCCATTACCCGTGTTCCTGTGGCCAGCCACAGACAGCCTGCTTGCCTGGTCTGTTGACTCATAGGACCCCCACAGGCTGTGCAGATATGTTACAGAAGTAAACTGAGTTCAATATTGTATAATTGTATTAATTCAATTGTGAACCTAAAAAT
>NW_008476014.1:0-1403 GCF_000622305.1 Nannospalax galili | reverse complement strand
TTATTCAATGAAAATGAGCTGTTGTGTAGCCATTGTTTACTGTTTTGGGGAAACAGCATGTAAGCAATAAGCTTACAGCAGTGTTAAAAGTATTGTGATGTCAAAGGAGAACCCCTGAAGATAATACAAACTTGCCACCAAAGACCCCTTTAGTGTATTCATAAAGCCACTAATAATCAAATACCTATCAACATCAACCATAGTGTTTCAGGGCAGTTCTCCCACTGCAAGACTCCATTTGATTGTCACGGCTGAGGGCAAAGAAATGGAATCTGGAGAGACTGTCAGCATGGTTGATGTTGCAAAGGCACTTAATGGGCCTCTGATACAACCCACCAAATATTTTGACTGGGAGCTGAGAGCACAAATCCAGTTTGATGCTAAGAAAGACTGTTAATATAATGAATGTATCTTGCAGAGTGAATAAACTGCAAGACATGTTGAGTAAATTCACCAAAACATTTATTTTCTGTGTTGAGTGTGATAATCTGAAACGGATCTATCTGCATGTCAATCCAAAAGAGGAAACAATAGGTAGTCTTGGTAAAGCTTGTGACTATTCAGGCATACTTGATACATACTGTAAACTCTGCATGTTCACTCTCCAAAATCCAGTTGAGCATGGTGGCACTGGTGCAGGAATGAAAGAAAAAGAGAAGAAAACATAGAAAAGACAAGGAGGAGGAAAATGGTCCAGTACCCACCACCTCCACTGCCAAAAGGAATTAATCAGTCCTCCTCCACAGGATGTAGAAAAGGAGGTGGATGCCTGGGGAAAGATACAATTGAGGAAGCCAAGGAGAACAGAATGGATGATACCAATGAACATGCAAAGGTCTGACACTAAGCAATGATGTGGAAAGAACTATAGATGAGTGTTAATATTTTGTTTGATCTTGTTTAGAAAAGGAAAGAAGAGGTATTATTGACTCGTCTGATGAAATTGTTGCTGAAATAAAGACTGGAAGTAAAAACCATGGTCCCTTCTTGGTCCGACTAAACTCTGTTTAATGAGAGGAGAAGAGAACAAATTAAGAAACACAGGCACCGTGTCTAAGGTTTTTGCCACACTACAAAAAGGCTCAGAGATGCCTTCTTCAGGTTTGAAGTGTGAATTACTGTGCATCAAGTTCACCTTATCCCCAAGTTTCCACATATCTTAAAAGAAATGTACAATGCAGACCTTTTAGAAGAGACCATCATCACCTGGTCAGAAAAATCCTCTAAGAAATACATCTCAAAAGAAGTTACCAAAGAGACTCATGTCAAAGCATAACTTATAAAATAACTGGAGGAAGAAAAGGAAGAAATTTTCTGGAGATAGGAAGAAGATGAAAATATGGAGGTGGTACATGTAAAGACTGCCAATGTGCCAAAAGTTGAAACTGTCAATTTAAGGATGA
>NW_008476013.1:0-1404 GCF_000622305.1 Nannospalax galili | reverse complement strand
TGTCTGTGTGTATTAGTCCATGAATTTAGAGAATGGAAATTAGAGGGTAGAAAAGATCATAAAGGAGAGGTTAAATAGAGACAGCAATGTAATACATGTACAAAAAGAGGATGCAGCAGGAGGAAGAGAATGGGTGAGAGCAAAGTACAGCAGGACATACGTATGAAAATTCTTTACTGAAGCCAGTTACTCTGAGTGTTAGCATATAGATTTACTTAAAAAACTGTCCATGAGCTCTCTCTCATCAAGCTAAAAATGCTTGAAACATGTAGAAGCTACCATCACATCACGTAAATTTCTTCAAAACAATCTACTTTACCCACTAGTCTCTCCCACTCAATTTGTGGATATGAAGGAGAATCTAAAATACAAAGATACTGTCTCAGGGAGCTACATCCCATAGAAAATTTATTCTCCCTACTGAGTATCTATCATTGATTACCTATATCTCATTTTGAGATGAGACCCTGGGAAATTTTCACAGTCCAGTTTGGCATGTAAACTGGTTTTGTTATGCAGATCTGGTTTGGTTACAACACTGTAAAGGTTTTTATAGGTGTCGCTTCCCTATCACGTCTAGAATGTATTAGCTAGCAGCACATGTCTTGTCCCTTTAACTTTTACAATCCTCCTGTTCCCTCTCTTTCATGATGTTGTCCGAGATTTTGGCATAGAGGTTGCATTGTAGATGTGTTACTTAGGGCTGGGCACCTCATAATCACTTATTCTTTGTGTTTCATCAGTTGTGGAACTGTTTTAATAGTCTCTCTCTGCTTCAAAAAGAAGCTTTTATGATGAGTAGTACACTTGTCTGTGAATATAAGGACACATAATTACAATATTGTAAGAAATTATGTTATTCAAGGAAGGTGACAATAGTAGGTATTTCTCCAGAGTCTATGACCTATCCAAATATATGTACCTCTTATGATTAGAGTACTATACATGGATTCCCTCCTATTGAGTGGGCATTAAGTCCAATTAGACAGTTATTGATTACCCTCAAGCCCAGATATTGCACCGAAAGAGATTATTTTCTGGGCCATTCATTATTGTGGTTCACAGGCTTTATAACTGAGTAGGTAAGTCCATTGATAGATTTTTCACCCTTGGCAAATTACATAGTACCTTCAGGTACTATGAGAACTAGTAATTTGGGAGAAAACTTCCAGGTCAGTTCCAGCTCAATTGCTCCAAGCTCTGCATCTGAAGTATGTTGTATTTTTATCAATAGGGTTCTACATTTAACTTCTTGAAAGCAAACAAGGTCTGTGGCAATAGCCTCTATTATTTTTGGAGTCTCTTAGACTACCCTGGCCAAAATCTCTGAGAGGTTTCCCTTGCCTGACACTGTGATTTTTGCTACATAGCTTTCATCTCTGCACTTGTACTCATACATATATT
>NW_008476012.1:0-1403 GCF_000622305.1 Nannospalax galili | reverse complement strand
ACCACCACACCCAGAAATATTTGTTAAAGATTTATTTATTTTATGTATGTGAGTGTTTTGCTTGTATATATGTGTACCTTGTGCATTCCTGGTATCAACAAAGGATAGAAGAGGGCATGGGATCCTCTGGAAATGAAGTATAAGTGGTTGTTAGCCCCCATGTAGGTGCTGGGGACGGAACCTCAGTCCTCTGTAAGTGCAGCCAGTGCTCTTAACTACTGAGCCATCTCTCCAGCCCCGAAATATGATAAACAGTAAAATGAATTGATTTAAGTCACACGTTTGAATGGCTTGTAACATGGTAGTGTGTAACCAGACTATAAATTTCATTTCCTTACCACTTGAGCTGCCAGGACTGAACTACGTTTGTAGTGTTGTTCTAAAAGCAAAGACAAAAATGACACCAAGTTTTGGATGCTAATGAACTGGAAAACCATGAAGCATCCCGGTGAGTGGGGGATTCGGACTTCCCCTCCTCCAGAAGGTAAGACTTAGCCATTGAAATCAGGGCTGGGCTCAGGATGGCCTACTAGAAGTCTGAGAGACTCTGTCTGCTTGAGTTCTGCCTAGAAAGACTTTACTATTTCTGGTAGAATACAGGTGAAAGGGCAGGGGATGATTCTACACACCACAATCAGGGACTCTTTGCTGGAAACCAGTGTCTTTAAATAGAAGCTGAAAATCGCTGAGCATTCTTTCCTGAGCTCAACTCTTGTCAGGGCATTGGTTCATGGCTTGGGAGGTGTTTTCCCTTCCACTGTTATGTTCTCTCTTCTCCTGTGTCAAATTCTCTCCATGCAAATCTGATGCATACAATGAGTCCAAATTGACTCATTCCTTTCTTGGTGGAGTCTTGAGTTTTCAAGGGTGGTATAGAGTACATGTAAGTGGAAGTGGGGGGAAACAAATCCCTGCAAGCAGGGTGTATGACCATCCAAATCCATATAGCCATAGTTTGCAAAGCGCTTTCTCCTGTGTAAAGAAAGTAGAGGTTGATGACTTTCCTCACGTTCACAAAAAGGCAAATGAAGCCAGACAGGTTTATACTTTGCCAAGGGTCATGTTTGTTAATTGGAATCCAAACCCAGTATCATGGGCTCCTGAAGTGGGCACTGCACACAGGTGTTGTTCGTGGGTCCTTGTTGCTGCTCTCACATTATGACTAAGTGAAATGGATGGGGTATAAGAGAGGTAGATCTGGGGCCATCTACAGAGGAAGCACCTTGACTCACAGATGAATGTGGGACGAGTGCAGCTGGTCCTGGCAAAATGGAGTTAGGAAAGCTTATGACTGATTTGGAAACACATAAGGCAGGTGTCTCTAGTATTCCCTAAGAATTATCACAATAACCTTGTAAGCCAATGGAGGAAATGAGCATCAGTTTCTCTCCTCTCTCCTCCTC
>NW_008476011.1:0-1403 GCF_000622305.1 Nannospalax galili | reverse complement strand
GACAGAAGAGATTGTCAGATCCCCTGGAACTAGAGTTATGGACAGTTGTTAGCTTCCATGTGGGGGTTGGGATTCGAACTCGGGTCTTCCGCAAGAATAGTCAGTGTGCTTATCTGCTGAACCATCTCTCCAGGCCCTGGACTTGTGATATAACCGCTAAACCTCAACGCAAATATCCTTTATGAAAAACAACATGGTAACTTAAAATGGAAACAGCTCACCCCTAATCAGGATCATAAGTCTTGTATAAATTCAACTCTTTAAAGCAAGCAAGCAAGAAACTCTGAATCAATTAAGCAATTTGTCTCTTACATGTATTCAGCTGTATTCAACATTGTCTCTGGATATTTGTACTGAAACATGGTAAAACCTTAAGTCAAAAATCATATTAGTTAATAAGAAATTGCTTTCATATATGTAGTAAAAGAAATTATAAGAATATATTCCTTATGAATAATGATATGTTTCATTATGATATCCCCATGTACTAATATGTGCCGGTACTTGGGTCATATTCATCCCCCATGACCCAACCTTGACTCCTCTGTGTCTTCACTTTCTCTCGCAAATAGCCCTCCTTCTACTTTTACATAACATTTTTTTTTAAATCTACATTCTGTATATGAGAGAAACGTAATGTTTTTCTCTCTGACTATAACTTCCTTTAACACAATGAGCTCCATTTCACCAATTTTCCTCCAAATGACATAGTTTCATTCTCCTGTATGACTGTATAAAATGTCATTGCATATATACACACCACATTCTCTTTATCTATTGGTGGCCATCTAAGCTGATTCCATATCTTGGCTCTTGTGAATAGATCTAAAATAAACATGGACATGCAACCATCTCTGTGGTGTGTTGACTTAGATTCTTTTCAGTATATCCCAAGGAGTAGTATAGATGGATCTTATGGTAGTTCTATTTTTAATTTCTTGAGGAACAATGATACTGATTTCCATAGTGACTGCACTAATTTATGTTTCTTAAAAGTGTTTAAAATTCCCTTTTCCAACGAGGTCAAAGACTGAAGTGACATTCAGAGAACCAATTATCTCATTGCATTTCCTATTATCCAGAAGGTCCCAACCATAGCCCTCATGCAGTTTTCTTTCTTGATTAATTTCATCAGATGACTCATCAACAGTATCTCTTGATCAGCCCAGTCTTTGTCTGTCTCAAGAAACCACCCCATAAACTGAACTAGATGTCACAACGCCTCTGTGATCTCATTTCGGTCAACATTCTTATGTAGGAGTGAATGAAGCTGTCCTTTACAACTGTAAGCTTACCAATCCATGGAATGAGCACAGGGGTTGGAGGACACTGCAATGGTGTCCCCTCTCTACATAAATCCATCTCATGACTGCCCTTCAGTGCTCTGATTCTTGCTAAGGCTT
>NW_008476010.1:0-1403 GCF_000622305.1 Nannospalax galili | reverse complement strand
TGTGGTTGTAGAACCATCCATCACAATTGCCCCTGAAATACCCTCCTTCCCCTTTGTAGTCAACTCTCCCCTATCCCCAGGCCTGTCAGGATCCATCACTGTATGTTTGCTTGTTTTAGAACATCATACAAATAAAACCACGTACTAGGTGCTTTTCTAAGTATGATGCCCCCTCCTAAGTATAATTCCTTTCGTGTGTGTGTGTTTTTGACACTTTGAAACAGAGTCTAACTATGTGGCTCTGAACTTGCGATCCTCCTGCCTCATCCTCTGAAGTGCTGGAATTACAGGTGTGCACTGCCACAACTGACTAGTCAGTGTAATGCCTCTGGGGTCAGTTCCCGTGTTCCTTATTGCTCAGTAGTATCCCACTGTAAGCTTCATCACAATTTATCTTTTTGCCAGATGGTGACATCTGGCTGGTGACCAATTTTGGTGATTACCAATAAAGCTGCTGTGAACACAGAGGTCCCTAGGAGGACACAATGTCTCTCAAGCAAGCACTCAGAATTTTC
The DNA here is from genome assembly GCF_000622305.1 of Nannospalax galili. Lineage (NCBI taxonomy): Eukaryota > Metazoa > Chordata > Mammalia > Rodentia > Spalacidae > Nannospalax > Nannospalax galili. The sequence continues at coordinate 888 of NW_008476010.1, read as the reverse complement.
AGGATTATGAGTCCCATGGCCAATGCACCTTAAAGTTTACAAGAAGCTGTGAGCTGTTCTCCACAACAGCGGATTGCTGTTTTTCTATCAGCAAAAAGTGAGGGTTCTGGTTCTTTGAGTCTAACAAAGTTACTCGCATATTTTTGGTATCTTAGATTTTAACTACTCTTAAGTATCTAGTGTATCCTATGTGCTTTAATTTGTATTTTTATAATGATTAATATGGATATCTATCCACATGACAGTTGCTGTCCATGACTCTTTGATGAAGTATCTTTTCAGATGAGTTCTATTTTGCAAATGAGATCCATACTTTGCACACACATCATTTATTTAATCTGTGATTTGCAAATATTTCCCTGTGACCTTTATTGTCTTATCAGTGTTTCAAAAGGCAGGCTTTTAATATGGGCTGCGCTTCAATTATCTAGTTTTTTTCTTTTATCCTTTGTGTTTTTTAATGAGCCAAATCTTAATCCAAGGACATAAAACTTCCTTTCTGTTTTCTCACATTTTAGGTTTTGCTTTGAGGTCCATGATTCATTTCAAGACAGTGGTTCTTTGCTGCTTTGCCCATATATAATTTAGTGGTTTTCAGTACTATGGGTAGTTTGATCATTTTTTGTGCATGATACCCACATTTCCTAAAGGATCAGTTGACAAGCCTGTCTGCCTCCACTAGAGCCAGACTCCTTTGGCCACACACCTGAGGGTCTATTTCTGGGCTCTCTATTCATTTCCACTGAAGTTATAGATCTTTCTGCTAGTTCCACCCTGCCTTGACACTGATGTCACTTATGGATGGTAATTCTGAAATTAGGTCATTGTGAATCCTCTGAATCTGCCACATTGTTTAGACTGTTCTAGACCCCTTGAAACTTGATTTTT
>NW_008476009.1:0-1402 GCF_000622305.1 Nannospalax galili | reverse complement strand
TCACAGCACCCACATGGTGGCTAACAACCATCCATAACTCCAGTTCCAGGGCATTGCAGGATGCACTTACACACATGCAGGCAATACACTCATACATGTAAAATTAAAAAACAAGAAGTGCGTTTCCCATAACATAGGCAGTTAATAGTCCAGCTAATGAACAGAGCCACATTATCAGGACTAAATTATAACTATTAGCTATTGAGAAAAATATAATCAGTTCAAATCCAAAGTAAGCTTATGTTTGTTGTTTCTGAGCAAAAAATATTTATCATTTGTGTGGGAGATTTTCACTTATTTTTCTTTAGAAATGAAGTTGCTTTAGTTCACTAGACATTTCTTTAAAACATATAAATCCACAAGTATTTACTCAAACTGCGCAGGGGAACATAATGAACTGTTGGTTAGATAAATGGCCTGCTCTTGAGACTTCATAAGGGCTGCGCACTGCATCTGAAATGTGCATTTTCTTTGTGGTGTGGGGGCTGAACCCAGGGCCTTGTGCATGCTGGCCACTCCACCATTGGGCTACAGCCCAGGATCTGACATGTTCTTAAGATTTCTAATTCTCAAAACAAGAGTTATCAAATATAAATGTTTGAAGGCAAAAGCCAACAAGTAAAAGTTAAAATTCAATCTGATGATAGCTATGGGGTGGAAAGTCTTCATGGAGGAGGGGGAGGACCTACAGAGAGAAATTGTGAAACCAAATGGCTCCTGCTGTTTCAGATGCATGTCTTTTCCTTCCAAGTAAGAAACTTTTCTCAAAGGAAAATTCCTTAACTCTTGTTCTTATTATAGCATGTGAGACATCTGGTTTTCCTGAGAACTGGGCACAAAGCACTTTAATCTGTTTTCCAGTTGTCTATCAGAATAGCAAAAAGGAATGAGAAAACCCAAATCTTTAACCTCCTGTATTAGTTACTTTTCTGTTGCTGTGATAAAATACCATGTCTGAGGTAACTTACAGAAGGAAGCTTATTTGGCTTAAAGTTTCAGAGGGATAAGGGTCCACCGTGGCAAGGAGGCATGGCAGGCGGGCATGGCAGGGGGCAGCCAGAACAGAAAGCTGAAATCAAGTACAGGAAGCAGAGAGCAGAGAGACTGGGTACTGGGCAAGAATTAAGAACTCCCTAGAGAGGTCACAGGACACAGGGGAAATCCTGATAGTTTTCTGCTAAATAGATATATAGTATTAAACTAACTCCTAATAACTTATTAGTATACACATAGACTAATGCATCTCTCAACTCAGCAGATGGTGATTAACACAGAGTACAACTGGCCAACGTGAAGAGAATAAGAGGCTGCAGGGTGCTTATCCCTGAATAGAATGCCTGTATGAAGCTTCTGCCTCCCAAGGCTCAGGGATCACTGGAGAAGAGAGGGTGGAAAGATTGTA
>NW_008476008.1:0-1403 GCF_000622305.1 Nannospalax galili | reverse complement strand
CAGATTATTTGAATTGGGGATATCAATCCTAAATGTGTACAGCACCTTCTTGTGGCAGCCCAGCTAAAAGAATATGGAAGAAGGAAATTTTGCTTTTTGCCTGTTTGCCACCACTTCTTCCGGCAAAATCATCTGTCCCTTTGTTATTGGTATTCTTTTGCTGTTATTAGAACCAGCTTCTTTTATCTTCCAATATAGACTGAAGAGCAGCAGTTCTCCAGGAATCTTCCGAGCCTTCAGTGCCAGATTCTGACTTCTTCTGAGACCTTCAACCTTATGGACCTGAGCAACTCTTTGATTCCAGCATCTCCAGTCTGAAACAGTCGTTGTTACACTACCTAGATCACATCATGTAAGCCAATCTAATAAATCCCATATAAAAATTTCACTATATATATATATATTCATTTTATCAGTTACATTCCTTTAGAGACACCTGACTAATACAGCAGTAGACATGAGGACAGAGGACACATGCAATCTCTAAACTTGGCACCACCCCCTGCCACACTCAAATGATGACTCCAGTTTATGAAACCAAATCCTTTCCCCAAGGTGACATCACCATACCCCATCCATGAAACAGCAGTCTTCACAAGTGAATTTCAGGTAACATGGAGCTGAGTCAAGAATGACCAAGAGGAGAAAATACCAAGCACTGGATCACTCATTTGACAGAGGTACATCAGCAAGTCTTAACTAATGAACTAACTCCCAATTAACTGCTTAAAATGTAACATGAAAGTAACATGTTACATGTAACATGTTAACTACAAGTAATGAAAAGTCAAGGCAAATATAACTCCTCTAAAAATTTCCAATCACATAGTAATCACTGACAATGAGAGCGACTTAGATGAAATTCCACCTGAAGGAGTCAAAAGAATAATCCCCAGCAGGTTCAAAGAATTCAAGGAAGATATGAATAAACACACATGAATTGAAAGAACATATGAATAATTTCCTGAATCAAATCCAAGAAAATGAAAACAGCTGAATGAAATTAAGAAGTTAATGCAGGATGAAAATAAAATTTTTTACAAAAGATAAAAATACTGAAAAACAGTCAAACTGATATTGTACTTGAAATGAAAAACGTCACATAAAAACCTCAGTGGAAAGCTTCATCAATAAAGTGGATCATGTGGAGGAGGTAGGTATTTCAGCTAAAATCAATAATTAATGTTTTAAAACCTGTATAAGCAGACATTATTTCTCAAATCGTAGACTATTTCCCAAATCTACAGAAGTTGTTGCTCATTGATGTACAAGAGACCCAGGGGCTGGAGAGATGGCTCAGAAGTTAAGAGCACTGGCTGCTTTTGCAGAGAACCCTGGTTTGATTCCCAGAGCCCACATGGTGGCTACAAACCGTCCTTAACTCCAGTTCCAGGGGAATTCGA
>NW_008476007.1:0-1403 GCF_000622305.1 Nannospalax galili | reverse complement strand
TTGCTGAGAGTTCATATGAGTAACTGACAAGGTGTCTGGAAAACTTTGTTTCTTTATGGTCATCTACCGCCTCTGGCTCTTACGGTCTTTCTACCTCCTCTTCTGCAGTGATCCCTGAGCCTTGAGAGGCAGAGGTTTGAAATAAGTGTTCTATTCAGGGATAAGCACTCCATACCTCTTGTCTCTACACACTGGCCAGTTGTGGGTTTCTGTGTTAATCGCCATCAGATGCATAAAGAAACTTCTCTGGTGAGATTTGAGAAATGCATTCATCCTATGTGTAGAGGTTGCATTGAAGATGTGTCATTTAGAGTTAAGTACGTCATGGACACCTTTTCTCTGTGTTTGAACAGTTCTGTGACTCTAATAGTCCCCATCTGTTGCAAAAGGAAGCTTCTTTGATAAAGGGTATACTAATATTTTTATTAGCAGGAATAATTTAATACCTGTACTTAAAATGTATTAGAGTATTTAACTATTAGAAAAAAAGATCTTTCTATGATTCCATTTTGAATTCTGTAATTTGAATAATTAAGTTAGAACTGTGATTATAAGTTGAATTTTAATAAGCTTGTAAACATTATTGGAATACCTAATTTATAAATTTTGTATTCCTTCACATTATACTACAAGAGTATTTGATTCTGATATAATTTGATTACTTACTAACAACTCTCTGTACACCTACTAAACTACTCAGAACATCAGGTGTATAAATGCAGTGTAAAATGTTTGAAGATATGACTTGGGTGTAAATGTGTCCCCAGTAGGCTCATGTATTTCAACACCTGGGCCCTGGTGTATAGCACTGGTTTTCCAGCTGGTGCCTCTATGGCATGGGAGGCCTGACACAGGACTTGGGTCTCTGGGAGCTTTGAGGGTCATAGGTAGGCCCTATTTCCAGTCATGCTTTCTAATCGCTCACCTGTCCAGATCTAAGACGCTGTTGCACACACTCCAACCACTATGCTTCTGTGCTGTGGGAGGCTGTTCCCCTGAAACTGTGAGCCAAACACAGCTCTGTCAGGTATTTTCATCACAGCAATGAGAAAATGTACTAATGCAGAGACATTTCAATTTTTAATGACAATAGTCTATTGAATGAAAGAGTGTTCAGAAAGTAAGTTCATTAGATTTGTAAATAGGATGATAAAATGTGTTTCATTGCTCAGAAACTTAGAAAAAATAAGAGCAAGCTATGTTTAGGGATTTACATTTCTAGTTTAAGATTTGAACATTACAGAAACTAAACTCGATGCAGGGCTTTTGTGATTATTCTCATTCCCCCTCCTTCTCTCTCTCTGTCTTTGGTGTTGGGAATTGAGCCCAGTGTTTTGTGTGGTGTAAGCAGATGCTCCACCATCGAGATGAACCCCCAGGCTTCCAAAACTACTATTTTTTTT
>NW_008476006.1:0-1403 GCF_000622305.1 Nannospalax galili | reverse complement strand
TTTTTTTTTCTTTTTCTTTTTTTCTCCCAACTGCCCTGGAACTCGCTATATAGACCAGGCTGGCCTTGAATTCACAGAGCCTGTCTCTGGCTCCTGAATGCTGGGACTAAAGATGTGTGCCACCACGCCCGGCTTCATACTAGTTAATGTAGATTTTCAGTGACTGTCTGAGCTACAAAGGCCGTCTTGTGTTGGGGAGAAAAAAATTTGGGGGTTAAAATTATCGCATTAATTAATATGGGCAGCATGTTACAGCACACGTGAGGGGGTTAGACGACAACTTGTGGCAGTTGGCTTTGTTCCACCATGTGAGTCCTGAGGCTTGAACTCAGATCATCAGGCTTGGCAAATGCAAAGCTTTCCTTGCTGAGCTGTCTTGCCAGCCACACAAAGAAAAGGAGGTTGCTCCTTTCAGTCTTCTGCTCTCAAGGGAGAAGCCCTTTTGGTGGGAAGTCATAGCCCAGATGACCATGACTACGGATAAAAGGGGCTATGAGCCATTCGTGCTTGCGCTGGGAAGAGAGTGGGTCCTCTTAGGGCAGAGGGACCACAGCTCTCTTGGTGATCCTGCCTCTGGTGGAAGAATTAAGCTTCCTCTTGAGTTCATACTTGAAACCCTCACCTGAAAAAGTATGTTATGTAATAATCCACATCGTGGATTCTTTTCGACTAAGAACACCTTCAGAAGGACTTGGGTTTTGTTTTATTTTCATGTACTGTAGGCCTATAGTCCCTTATCTGGTATTCAAAAATCTCTGAAAACCAAAAGATTATTCATAAGCTTAAAGCAAAGCCATTTGGCAGCAACATCTGAAATGAACTGACATGTGATTCTTGGTGCTCTGTATTCTATTTATGTAAGCATATTTGGCTATAACAAAACTAGTATTGATGGTTATAGAATATGGCAACTTGGGATAGGACCCTGCTGCCTCTACAATGTTTGAACTTCTGTGTTCTGAAACTCGCCTAGCCCTACAGGCTCAGTAAGAGACTATACATCTGTATGCCTGTGTTGGATACTTTTCTCACTGCTCTAACCAAAAACCTTACAAAAGCAACAGGAAGAAGAGTTTATTTCAGCTCACAGTGGCATACACGGCCCATCATGGGAAACACATAGAGGCAGGATGCAGTTGGTCACATTGTACTGGCTGTCAGGAAGCCAACATAAATGCTGGTGCTCAGCTGGCTCCCTCCCTTTTATTCAGTCCACCTCAGCCTATTAGATGGTGTCACTTACAGTTAGGGTGGGTCTTCCCACCTCCCTAATCCAATCTTGAAACTCCCTCACAGACATGCACAAGGGTCTGTCTAGAGCATTCTAGATCCTGTTAATAATAACCATCACTTGCCCTCAGAATTCTCAGGTTACTAAACTTGCTTTTCAGATTTAAAAAAAA
>NW_008476005.1:0-1403 GCF_000622305.1 Nannospalax galili | reverse complement strand
GTTAGATATATTTGTGACCAAGTATTGATGTTTTCTATACACTATTAATGTCTCAGTAATGTCTAAAGAATAACCATCTATGCAATTAAAATTGATTTTCTACTAAAATTTTGCAAACTATTAATATACAACATAAAAACTAAAAGATCTGAAAACAGAACACTAGCAGTGATTTGTTCACATGATTTAACTGAGGAGTGGTGGGATATTACAGACAACAAATTCCTGCCCTTCCCACTCTCCAAATCAGTCATCTGTCCAATGGCACAGACTTTCATCCCACCCCTTTGGATTTGTGACATCTGGGAACATTCACCTTAAAGTGGTGATGTCTGTTTCTCACTGTTGTGGATATCATTTATGTGACTACTTCTTTTTGTAATGTGTACAAGTGTTCTGCCTGAATGTGTGTAAGTGCACACATGTCTTGCAGTGCCCTCGGAGGCCAGAAGAGGGTGCTGTATCCCTTAGAACTGAAGTTACAGACAGTTCTTACCTGCCATTTGGGTGCTGGAAACCAAACCCAGGTCCTCTGCAAGATCAGCCAGTGCTCTTAAATGCTGAGCCATCTGTCTCTCAGGCCTTGTGTGACCATTTTAGTGAACACAGTGCTGCTGGAATAGAGAATAGGGAACTCAACATTCAGTAGTGCGATGAGCTCTGGCAGAGGTCACTGCAGGACTTGTCTTAACATGGAGCAGGCACACAGAGCCTCCTGGGGAAGCTCCACCACGCAGATCAGCAGCAGGCTACATTCAGCTCTGCCTGAACAGTGCTCCCTTCCCTCCCTCAGGCCGTGTTTATTACATGTGCTGTTGCTGAGGGATAGCTGCTCAGAGAGGGACTGGAGCCTCTCTCACCCTGTGGTGCATGAATATGTGTGTTTGGATGGGAAGGGCAGTTTTGTCTTTGTCTGTGTTTTGGTGGTGGGAAGAGCAGTACTGTCTTACATTTCTGACATTACACCATCTAAAACTGCTGGAATCCTAGGTTAATAGAGCACGGTGATGCACTTTAGGTTTGTAACTGATTTTGACCAGCAATAAAGTAGCTGGTGAATGTGATGTTGCTACAATCCTTGTCATTTCTTCGTTTTTTATCTGAAAATTTCATCACCAGTGAGAACTAGCCTGAATCCCACTAACTGTCCTTTATTGATTGAGGATCAGTAGATGTGCTAAAGAATCCCAGTACTACTCTCCATCTTTGAAGAAGACTTGAGAAACTCTCTAGAGTAGACATTTTTTGCATACATTCTGTTGTTCATAACATTATTTTTAGTAAAACACTCTTCAAACTTGCTTAGGTTGTATCACAGTTTTTCCTCAAGCCTTTCTTGTATTTGTCACATATGGAAAGTGGAGTGAGATTCATTTGTCACAGTCTGCATTTCATCCTGGATG
>NW_008476004.1:0-1400 GCF_000622305.1 Nannospalax galili | reverse complement strand
TTCTGCAAGAAGAGCCAGTGCTCTTAACTGCTGAGCCATCTCTCCAGCCCCCAACACTGTATTTTCAAATAATAGCATTGTTTCTGGACTGACTGTATCTATAATATAATTTAATCTCCTAATTTGAAATAAAGGAGAGGTCTATGAGTCCCTGTTCCTGAAGGGCAGGTTAAGGATCTACATCAGGTCTGATGAGCACCATGATTTCATAGCCCCTTCTTGTCAGCAGCCAAGGCCAAGTCATGAGGAAGCTAAGGTAATGGGACAGGTAAAGTAAAAGTCCTCAGAAGACTTGCTCATTCAGAGGTATTGGAAAAAGAAAGGGAGGGCTGAGGAGAGACTGCAGTCCTGGCTCTATACTTATTAAGCCACTTTGTGAATGATCACCAGGTGGATGTTTCCCCTGCCACTCACCAGCCCTATTGTGCTTAGGGAACATGTGAATTGCATAATGTGATCTGAAACTAAATGAGAACAAATATCTTGTTGTTAATGCATATTTCATCACTTCCTACCAATAATGTGGATAATCATGTTTATCAACATGGGCACTTGACATTGACTACCATTTTGTAATTCATTTTACTTGAGACTCAGAATTCATTTCCTTTCCGGAAAATGACATTATACACTGTAGTTATGTCTAGAGGCCAGTCTAAAAATAGAATATTGATTTATGTGGCACAAACAATTACTGCACAAGTGACATTTATAGCACAGAATGAAGTATCAATAGCATGAATCTAATATGAGCTCACCAAACCCAGTGACAAACTAGTGGGAACTGTAGCTGTGTATGATGTTTTTTCCTGATGTCATGCAGTTGGGACTTGTAGCCGTACACCCCAAGTCCCAGTTGCAATGACTACCCTCTAATGGGCACTGTGAGTGAAGGCCACCACTGACCCCACCCTAATGACCACCATTATGGATGGTGCAGTCAACATCGCTATGGGGTTACTATTATGGAGCACAATAAACCGATCCCAGAGGCTGGCATTTCTTGATGAAGAATATTGCTAGAGTACATTGATGGGCTCTGTGAGGCGTCCGGGGAGGAGTGGGTGAAAAGAAGACGACACTGCACAGCTGCTTCTCACCTCCTCCCCCTCATTCACCCTCTTCAGGTTCTTTTTGGCTGGTGCAGAGCTCAAGCCCTCAACAAAAACTGACCGGTGTTGGAAGGAGGATGAAGAGAGATGCATAAAATAATGGATGGGTTGGCCCTCAAGAAGAGAAGAGGCTTGGGGTTGGAAAGATGGCTCCGTGCTTAAGAGCACTGGCTGTTCTTGCAGAGCACCCAGGTTGGATTCTCAGCACCCAAGTGGCAGCTAACAACCCTCTGCAAGTCCAGTTCCAGGGGATCTGACACCTTCTTCTGACCTCTGCAGGCATTGCAT
>NW_008476003.1:0-1403 GCF_000622305.1 Nannospalax galili | reverse complement strand
AGTTATATAAGTATGCAAATCAAACATTTCCTGAAAATAAATCATAACGAATTTTTAAAGACAATTCTGGGACACATAATTTTACAATTTATTTAACACGAAAGCAAATTTACAAATAAAATTCAGTCTTGGCTGAATATTTGATATTGTAAGACAATATTTTTCAGGGTTGATCAATAATTTCATTTAATAATCATTAATGCCAAGGAGACTGTTTTGTAGCAGTATGTTTGAGACCATTTCAGAGAATGTTAGAAATTATGTCCTAACCACAAATAAAAATTCATTTAACAGTATTTAATTCAACTCAGGTCAGAGGACTTTTCTGCTAGCTAGGAAGAGCAACCCATTCTGTTCCATCTCCTTTCTTTGGACATTGGCCCTATCCCACAAGGCTGCCAAAGAGCACCTGACTAGCTAAGAGAGATCACCAGATCCTGTTGTGCTGGGTGACCATTCCCCTGCTTTGAGACCATACCCTGTCACTTGGCTCCAGGGCTCATGCCTTCTTTGCTTAGCCAGGTAGAACCATCCCAGATAATATCTATCATTGCAACTTGGGCCTAGGCTCCCTCACCCTCCTGGAGAGTTCCTGACTAGCCTGCCTGGATCCATTTATCCCTCCCATAAAAAAGTGAAACGAGTAAGCCTGAAGTCCAGATTAACTAATTATTCTTACTGGATCAAAAAGCAACAAAACTACATCAACAATATAAAATAATGAAACTTTACTTCAACAAAGGCAGACTTCAGTTTCATATCAGACATACAAACATCAAAAATCCACATGCCCAAACCACTATGAAAAAGTACAAATAATATTAAAAACCAAAATATTATGTCCCCACAAAAGCCAGCCAGTTCTGTATGATGGTTCTAAAATGAGGAATACCTAGAGAAGCAAAGTACACAGAATTGAAAAACTCAATAATCCAATTTGAAGCAACAGGAAAAAGATTCATGAACAGAATGAATGAAATGGAAAACAGAATATCAAGACTGAATGGCAAAGTTGAAGAACTGAACTGCTAAAGTAAAGAATATGAAAAATTTTAAAAACACTGGAATGAAATATACAGAAAATGAGGGACACCACGAAATGTTCAAATTAATGCATCATACGCCTAGAGGATGGAGAATTCAAAGTCAATGCCCTTGACTAGAACTTCAATGGATTATAGAAGGAAATTTCCCTAAAATTAAGGAAAGACATATCCATACAGATAAAAGAAGCACAGAATATCAATCAGACAGGAACAGAACAGAAATTCCCCACAGCATATCAGAGTAAAAGCACTAAATGTACAGGAAAAAGAGAGAATACTGCAAGCTGGTAGAGAAAAAGAGCAAGTTACATATAAGGAAAAGCCCATCAGAATTACAGCTGATTTTTAATACAAACT
>NW_008476002.1:0-1402 GCF_000622305.1 Nannospalax galili | reverse complement strand
TAGCTTTCATAGTCCCTGAAGGTGCTATCAGGCTGCTGGGGGAGAAAAGGCATCAATGCTCTACATAGCTGTGAATTCTATGAACTACAACCTACAAGACCAACCTGCCATGCAAGATGTGCCCACCTGTACACAGTGGCTCTACTCTTATGGGGTAACCAACTGCTCTCTGCTTGGATTTGAGACTTGCTCCACAGGACAGAATACATGTCTGGATACTTTAAACAAGGTCAAAAACCCATAGCCGAGTAGATCATAAACCATCAGGGAGAACTGGATACTGCTGTTCAGCTAAACTGACACACTAACAAGATGGTTTCCAAATATTTATTTTGTCCACAGATAAATGATACTTGCAGCCTTAATCAGAGAAGCCTCTCCTAGTGAACAGTGGTAAATCCAGAGAAACAGGGCTGGTGAAGGTGCTGATGAGATGAGGGCTGCACCCTAATAAAGTCACTTATATCACCCTTTCTAAGTCTCAGGGGTCAGAAGAGAGGTCAGAAAGAAAGTTGGAAAATAGGGAGAAGGGCTGCGAAATGTCATCTTCTGGTTGACACAGCCATTGCAATCACAAACACACAGTAGCTATGGATGCCTGCACTGGGCCTACACAAGAATTGGGTCCCTCTACAGTCAAGTATAGATGCAGGAGGAGCTCAGGGCCCCTACCACCAGCTGCTGAACTATTTGCTACTGACAGATTCAGGGTGAAGGAAAACTGCCTCCAGTTCTATATCCACTGATGACCTCACCAGGATCCAATGAATAGTTCCAATCCAATGGTCACACAGATGGCTCTGGTTAAACTAAATGGGTCACAAAACCAAACCAAAAATTACGAGTCTGGAAAAGGGACTGTCATGTGTATAGTAGAGGGGACGGGGTGGTAGTGATGGAAGGAGATAATGGAGATAAGAGAATGTGGGGGAGAGTAATCTGAAAACATTACCAAATAGCAAAGTTAATCAATTAAAAAATCCTTTTCCCTTAACTATGATTTATACATGATTTACCAATGTCTATACTATGATTTTAATCTAAGATCAAATAAAGCAGAATACTTAAATAAAAAAAGAAAATAAACCAAACCTTTCTTTGCATTCTTGATAATGTTTTCCTCTTTTCCTTGAAAGTCATGAACTTTTTTGGTTTATTAATGTCCTCTGTATCTTTCTTCACTTCTACTTCTTTGATTCTTAGGCATAAAAATGTTTTTAAGATCTAATATTGAAAAGAAATGACAAATACAGAGCTTAATATTTATACTACCCTCTAAAGACTCTATAGAAAGGTATTTATTTCTTTCAACCATATAAAAACACTTTGATACATCCTTTTTTTGATGTTTTATTTTATTATTTTTATTTTATGTATATGAGTGTATTGCCTGCATGCATGT
>NW_008476001.1:0-1403 GCF_000622305.1 Nannospalax galili | reverse complement strand
AAAATTCACAACTGGTAAATACTGTGTTGACTTTTCTCCCCATGTAGGGTACATAGAACCTTGAAAACTATGGCACTGTGGACACTATCTAGAAGAGACAAAGTTTCCAGGCCATGACCAGGTTGATTTCTCCATGTTCTATGACTCAAGGATGTGTTGTCTTCAGCAATGGGTCTTCAAGCCCCGGAAAGTAACCAAGAGCATTGATGATGACCTGTAATGTTTAAGGGTCTGTGGGACCTCACTGGCCGAGGACTCAAAGCTTCAAAGAACAAACCACCTTTCTTGTGATATATTTTCAACCTTTACCTTTAACTGGGAAAGAAGCAGGAAGTCAGAACCCTACTGTAGTTAGGCAAAACAGCCAGTCCCCTCATCTTCCTCTGTGCCAAGCACAGATCTAAATTCTACCTGCTTGGCCTTGAGGGAAATTCAAAAACAAGGGGGAAAAAATGCCACCTGAATGCCAAAAGCATTCGTGAAGAGCCGTGGCCCAGTGTGACATAACAAAGCAGACCGCATCTCCCTGTAGTTTTAAAGTTTGATTCCATAAGGCTTTTATCAGAAAAACCTATTGGAGGAATAAATGAAATTTCAGGTCCAATGAATTACTTTTCTTTCCCATTTACTCTTGACGATAATTTAGTTTAATAAGTGCAGTGGCTGGCTCTAATTCTGCTGCCACACGCTGTGATTCAAAGGCTAGAATTTAGCCTTTGGAGGCACATTCTCTGGCTGCTATTGTAGATCAAAGGAACAATGTGGTTTCATGACCTCCAGTATTCCGTATGCGCATCTCTAAGTTCAAAGACACAGAGAACATCAGATGAATCCAGAACGTGGAAGGGTGGTAGTTCCATGATACGAGCTGGCCAGGGGATTGTCCTGTTGTCCTTACATCAAGTCCAGCTGCTCTAGACCTCATTTGTTCCTGTACAGCTCCAAAGCATCCTTCCCAAAAGCATGAATGCCTCCCCTTTGCCTTGACTTGTGGCTGTTTGAACATGGTGGTGTACATGTTGTACAGTAAACCTTTCCTATTTACCTAGAAACCGGGGAGGCTGGCAGTTATCCCAGTATGTTGCTCTTTGAGTGTAATTAATCTTCAATTCAGATTTAAGTTCATCTGTAAGGTTTAATGGAATTCTCCAACCTCTGGCACATTCATAAAATGCATAAAATCTCCAACCCAGATGGGACTGAGGTAGAAAGTGGTAACTATCTCAGATAAGACTGATGTAGACTTTCAATCTCTGTGCTTTCTGATGCTGAAGTTGACTCTGCACCCTCAGACAAATTCTGCAATTTATTTTCACTTATTTTTTCATTATTCCATACATGTACACAATGAAATATTATCAAACCATCTCTCATTTGCCCCCTCAAACCTCCCAAATCCCCCC
>NW_008476000.1:0-1402 GCF_000622305.1 Nannospalax galili | reverse complement strand
CCCCCCCCTCGCCCCCAGGGTGCAACTTTAACAACTTATGGCACCACCAGGGGGCAGCATGGAGCTTGAGGGGCCGGCAGCTTTGTGGTCACATGAAGGCTGGACTGGATGGGGTTGTTGTCCCAGAGTATATTGGATGGTGGGAGGAGGTGAATCTGTCATGCACCACTAAGGTAATTCTAAAGAGCCAAGAAGAGGGCACCCTGACAATTCCGTAGCACTGGTGAGAGTCTAGGGGTCACCCTGTCCTTCCCTGCCCTGGAAGAACATGGTCCATACCGGACACTGCTCTGGTTTGTCTGTTTGATTTGTTTTGAGGCAGAGTCTCATGTAGCCCAGGCTAGCCTGAAATTTGCTGTGTAGCTAAGGGATCCTCCTGTCCCCACCTCCCAAGTGCTGAAATCACAGGTATAAGCTACCAGGTAGAGATGGTAAGGAACGTTCTGGAAGCTCATTAGCATATAAGTTCAGATAGGTCTCAGTTACTGCTGTGGGGGACCTTCCTCCTCAGTAAAACAGGCAGGAATGTCCACCTCACAGGATGGTTGGGCTGAGCCAAGCAGGTGACACGCACATACCCGGCCCAGCAAAGCCTCCTGATGGTGATTCTTATAATGGGCACTAATAATACCATGTTAACATTGGTTTTGTATTATTATCCTGAGATAGGCATCCTATGGCTGCACATAAATATATTATCAACTATATTGTGTTGTATTTATATATTTGATACATGCTGTCTTAGTTTCCTTTCCTGTTGCTGTAATCAAATACTCCAGCAAAAGCAGTTTAAAGGAGAAAGAGTATTTTGGGGTTCACAGTTCCAGGTTTCAGGTCATCATGTCAGGGAACTCAAGGCAGGATCTTGAGAGAAATAGTCACATTATGTCCACAGTTGGAAGAGAGCAAAGAATGCGTGTGTGCTGGTGCTCAGCTCCATTTCTCCATTCATACAGTCCAGAGTCCCCTGCCCAGGGAATGGTGCTGCCCACAGTGGGCGGGTCTTCCCACCTCAACTAACATAATCAAGACAATTCCCCACAGACATGCCCACAGGCCCACCCGATCTAAACAATCCCTCATTGTGCTTCTAGATTGTATCAAGTTCACAATGAAAACCAACCAGCACAGGGCTAGAGAAATGGCTCGGTGGTTAGGAAGAAATAGCTAAGTGGTTGCACTTGCAGAGGACCTGAGTTCAGTTCCCAGCAACCACATGGCAGCTTGAAACCACCTGTAACTCCAGTTCCAGGGAATCTTATGCTCTCTTCTGACTTCTGTTGGCACTAGGCATGCACATACATGCAGGAACTCACACATACATATAAAATAATAAATAAAAAACTAATTATTGCCGGGCGTGGTGGTGCACGCCTTTAATCCTAGCACTTGGGAGGCAGAG
>NW_008475999.1:0-1403 GCF_000622305.1 Nannospalax galili | reverse complement strand
TCCTCAACCATAGCATTCCGTCTGCTGCCCCAGCTCCCAGGTCTGTGCACATCTTGCAGCTCCATGTATCCACCATACCTAAGAGTCCTGCCAGACTTGTGAATTCTCCCAGACCTGTGAGTTCCCTGATTCCAGAATTGCCTGTCCACCTTCCCAGCTCCCAAGCCATCAGTTTGCACAGCTCTGTGCACCCTCTAGACATGGGTGTACTACAACCCTAGCCTTCCTTGCTCATCATCCTGACATTCTGGACATAGCTAGGGTTGCACACCCCAGTACAGACACCAGGCCTGTGGATTTTTCCACCATTCTACTCCCCAGGGCCTAGCTCAGGCCATACAAACTTGCAACTGGCCAAATTTATCAGTTCTATAGAACCACGCCTGTCTTTGCAGCCATCCCCACACTCCAAGGCGTAGCTGGGGTTGTGCAGCCTGTACGTCACCCCAGAAAGACCCAGTCAAGAGGTTTTTTAGTTACCACTGAATTGGAATCAGCTCACCACTCCAATCAAAAATCAACACTGATCTGTCTGCCAGCGAGCTCACCTAGCGGCAACTGAGCCCATCCTGCTACCCCAGGACTACATCGAGTCTGTCCTGGAACCTCAGGCTCAGAGCTGCACGCATCCCTTCTCAACTGAGACCACTTCTTACACCTCATTTGTGCATCAACACAGAGTGGCCCCAAGACTGAACACCAAGCACTATTTAGGTAGGCCACAGCCTGATGTGCTAAGTAACAGCAAGAAAAGATACAAACATCCAGTCAACAAAGACGAGATCAGTTATCCATACCAAGAACCACAAATGACATAACTTAGATGCCTAAGTCCCATGACAAAAGCACAAAACAAGAATAACCAGGACAATATGTCTCCTCCAGAAATTAGCATCTCCGTTGTCACCCTGACTCCTGCACAAGACAATGATTTCAAAGCAGCAAGTATAAATATGTGTAAATTTCCTGACTTGAAATCATGTCTTCACAAGTATTTAGAATACCCTTTATTCACATTAAGAGAAAGTAATTGCTTTCTATTTTAATTTACTTTTTCTTCAGGCGAATTCTGATTTTCTCCTAATCTCACAGACTTGGACTTCACATATACTACTATCTTTGAAAACCTTCAGCTAATGACAAGAAAAATGAAAGGACCAAGAGCTTTAATTTGGTCTTTGGAGTGCCCACATTCAAATTTACTGTGTTTCAGGGCTCTCTCCTTAGTGTGAAAGTTCTAATAATTCAATAAATGATACAAGTAACGTATTTAAGACATCTGATAAACATTCAGTCACAATTCTAATATCAAAACAGCTGTAGACCTGTATTGAATTGTGGAATCAGTTCTCTAGCAAATAAAGTGTTGGTTGCCAATTTCCTTAAAAAAGAAAATGGCCAGG
>NW_008475998.1:0-1402 GCF_000622305.1 Nannospalax galili | reverse complement strand
GTTCCTTAAGTTCAAAAGTAAAACACAGAAGCCAGCCAGGTTGACCAGGCTCTAGTGGATGGACCCACACCAAAGGACATTAGGGAACACAAGCACAGTTTTGACTCTATAGAGTACATGAAATCAGGTTGGGTGTTTCAGGGACTTCAGATAGGGGAGAAGGGTCTAAACATGATCAAAGCATATTGTATGAAATTTGCAAAAATTCAATAAAAATGAAAAATGAATAAGTGTAATTTTAAAGGGTTAAAATGAAGACAAATTCCTTTAATTGTTTTATTTATTCATTTATTTATTTATATATATTTATTTATATTTGTGGTGGGGGAACCAGGCATGCACCACAGTGTGCATGTGGCAGTCAGAAAACAACTTGCTGAAGTCAGTTTTCTCCTTCTACCATGTGAGTGCTAAGGACAGACCTTGGGTCAGGTAGTCAAGCCTGGCATCATACACTTTACCTGCTAGGCTACTTCAACAGCCACCCCTAGTCTTTCTTTTTGGAAACAAGGCTCTCTGCTTTGTAGCTCAGACTGCTTTAGAACTTACTATGTAGTCCAGGCAGTCCTGGAACTTACAATGTAGCCCAAACTTGCAATCTGACTGCCTCTGCATCCTGAGATACAGATATGTATAACCATACCAGGCAAGCTACAAAATCTTAGCCATTACATCAGGTCCAAGTAAGACAGAAAATCTACTAGATGTTTTGTAAGCTGTAAATTAAGATCCTTGGGTCTTGAACAAAAATTATCCAATTATGTTTTCTTCACCTTCTGTCATCTAGACAGTAAGCTGATGCAACAGTAATTTGGCCATAGATGATTCACAGACATAGAAAATAAGATAATCTATAGGAAGATGATCCTCTGAAAAATTTTCAACTTAGAAAATGTCTAAGAAGTGTAAACCAGCCTGAAAAAATATATGCAGCTACTGAAGTTATAACCATCCAAAAATGTAGGTTCAGTTGCATAATCTTGATTGTCTAATATAAAATAAGCAGTGTTCTGCCAGAGAGCCAAGAACTTCAGAAGGGACCAGACATTCTCCTTGGCACACTCAATCTCCTGGAACACATGAGTGGCACAAGTCTTCAAATCTCACTTTGCTGGTGCTGGAGATATGGCTCGGTGGTTAAGAGCATTGGCTGTTCTTGCAGAGGACCTGGGTTCAAGTCCCAGCACCCACATGGTGGCTAGCAGCCGCCCATAACTTCAGTTCCCTGGGATCCGAGGCTCTCATCTATCATCTGCGGGCATTGCATGACATGGGTGCACCTACATACATGTAGGTAACGTACTCATATACATAAAATAAAAATAATAAATTTAAAAATATTTTTAAAAACTTACTTTGCCGAAGTACTCTGAGCAAGCCCTCTGAGATCCCCGTGTTCACC
>NW_008475997.1:0-1402 GCF_000622305.1 Nannospalax galili | reverse complement strand
TGCTTCCTGTAGAATGATCTGCACTGCTGGGCTCAGACTCGCGTGCTCTCCTTCCTACCCTCATGGCTGGGCATCCCCTGCCTGCCGTTTGTCACACCGCCCTCGTTTCACATGCATTATTATTACGAACAACTGTTAACTATGAGCAAATGGAATCATCCTTTTATTTACCAGATCGTCTTCTTCAAATCAGTGAGGCAATGTCCCTGCCTGCCTCGTTGCTGGCTTTCCACCCACCTCAGCTCTGCAGCCGCTCTGTTCCAGCGCAGTGTGTGTGCCTGATCTCTGCCAAGGTGTCACCTCTTCCCACGGAGCATGGCACTGTCCCAGGCCCAGACTTGCTGTGACTAACTAGACCTCGCGTCTGCTCCTCAGGTGAAGCTGCTTTTCACCACGGCAGCTGCAAAGCCTTTAACCCCGTTAACCTGGGTCCCTGCTGTCCATTCACGAGCACCACCGTGCTCACCTTGAATGGAGTTGGCTAGGGGCTTCACCGTTCTTTACCACAGACATGCAGTGTGTGGTGGGTGCCAAAGCTCTGCCCAGAACAGCCTTTCACCCACGTTGTCACTCAGTTTCTGCGTGACTATAATACCAGATAAGGGCTGGAGCGATGGCTAGGAGGTTAAAAGCATGTACTGCTCTCCTACAAGATGGGAGTTTGGTTCCCAACACCCACATCAGGCAGATCACAACCACTTGTAACTCCAGTCCAGGGATCTGATACCCCCTTTGGCCTCCACAGCCACCTCTACTCACACATGTACAAATGCATACATGAACACATATACATATACGTACACATAAAATAAATCTTTAGAAAAACAGATGCATGAGAGAACAGAGAAGCATTCCTACACACACCGAGACTTTACTGTGCAGACTCCTGACAACCCTGAGGTGGCGGAAAGGGTGGTGTCTCTTTTGACATTTAAAATGTCAGCGTCCCATCGTAATGTCTTCCTCAGTCTCACCATCTTGTTCCCTGACTAAAACCATAATCCCTGTGGTGACATGTGTCAAAGTTATTACTTCAGAGGATGAATTAAATTAGGTCTAGAAGTTAAAGATTGAGAAAATGAAAATTAGTTAATATGCAATAAACTGCATGTAAATGAACAAAGGATAAAAATATTTAAAAAGGAAGAACACATACTATAATTATTAGAGCATGTAGGTTCTGAAACCAGCACTGAGTGTTCACAGACTGTTGAACTCAGTACTTTCTCCCTCAGCACAGTGAGCGTTCTGGGTTCTTCATGTCCTGTTCTCTGTCCTGGTTTTGGAATACTTGAATTATCGTAAATGATGGTCTTGTAAAATCAGCATAAAGTATACCTTTCGACACTCAAAATTTTAAATATTTTTTCTAGAATGTTTTTATTATATTTTGCTAAGAGTG
>NW_008475996.1:0-1402 GCF_000622305.1 Nannospalax galili | reverse complement strand
CAGCAACTCTCTAAGCCTGCCCCCAGTGAGGTGCTTCCTCCAGCATAGCCACACCTTTAAGACCTCCCAAAACACTGCCACCAACTGGGGAGAAGATGTCCAAATACTTGGTGCCTCTGGGGAACATTCTCATTCAAACTACCACACCAACCTAAAACTATTGATGGAAAATATCTAAAATCATCTGTCAGGATATGCATACTAAGAACCCATGTTTTGAAAAAGCATTTTTCAAGTTGTAAAATGGAAGATTGACTGTACTTGATATTTGGACACATGAGAGTCAAGGTTGACCTCTACAGTGCTCAGTTTTCTCATCATGACATTGGCACTAACACTATTGCCCTGCTGTTGTTGTACCCCCATCTCTTTTTCTCTCCATTCTGTGCCCTAATCACAGTTTTTACTTTTTATTCTTTAAAATAAATACATTGGAGAAGGAATAAAACTAAAGGCTTTTCTTTTCAGTCTGTAGATCTAGAATCTGTATTCTGTTACTACTTAGGGAAGGAGTGTTATTTAGGCAGTGCATTTTTCTTAAAATGTGCTCCACTGGAAATGTCACTGGTCACACACTTGTATCAGGGATGAGAGATGGCACAGATGTAATTTGATAAAACCAACTCTTGTCAACCACAGTATCACCTTCATTTCCCCTGGCTATTTGTTAAAATCCTACTTTTTTCATTTTTATGTTAGGATGTCAAAGAATTAGGAAATGGAAATATTTAATAGATGGAATAACCTATTACATTATTCATTGCTGACATTTCATTGTATATGATTTCACTGAAGAAACTTCTGAAAAAATCAAAGGAGAAATAGAAAGGGTTTAATTTGAGATGGACTTAGAGGCTCAGAGGGAACTTGGCAAATGGGTTACTAATGGAAGTTACGAGATTCTAGTGGAATATGTGATTTTAAGATTTTGTGAGCCTCGAAAGATAGTATGAATTTGATTGAGAGTATTTAAATGAAAACAGGGAAAGAATATTAATTTCCAGTTTTCAAATAGTTTGCTCAAGAAGATAAATTGCATTGAAAATTCTAAATCATGTAAGGCTTCATATTGTCTGACCCTAGTTCCTCCATGTCTGTGGGAGCATCCTCTTCCTTCCCATCTGGCAGGTTTGCTTTTTGTTCTGTTCCTCAGAGGCTCCAAGCACCTTACACTCTGTGTTCTTGTATATGTGCAACCTCTGAACTCTGTCTGGGGGGGATCATACTCATTCTCATTCTCAAAGAGTCTCCTAAAGAAAGATCATTCCTAAAAATCTGTTTCCCTATACTTCTATTTGCTTGTAGTTTTTCAAAATATTTAGCAGTGCAAAAATACATAACAGGGGCAAAAGGGAGAGCTCAGCAGCAGAGGGTGTACTTAGCCTTCAAGAGGTGGGTCTAC
>NW_008475995.1:0-1397 GCF_000622305.1 Nannospalax galili | reverse complement strand
ACACACACACACACACACACACACACACACACTCACACATATGGGGGGTGGGGCTCAAAGCATTTGCCTCTAATGTCAAAGCTATTGCCACAATTTATGAATTTCTCCCCATACCTTCTTTGACACAGTAACTAAGTGAATATTTAGATTTTTATCTGGAATGACTTATCAGGACAGATCAATTGTAGTTACAGAAGGGAGTGGAGAACTATGAAGTGGGGTGAGGTGGAAGGCACACATTTTTATGAAGGTGTAGGCACCTTTTATCAACTTTATGAGGTACTTTTTAAGATAAATTGCTTTACCAAGGTATAATTTAGTGAGCTGGCGGCATGGGTGGCAAGGTATTGTCTCTAGATTTGGTGTTTTAAGTAAATGTTGGTGGAAGAAGTTAGAATCCAAATGAAACTTCTAGGGAAATCCCAAGGCCTGCGCTGCTTCTTCCTTCCCTTTTCCATGCGGTCTCTGTCCCTGTCTTTGTGTTTTCTGTGTCTCTGAAGTGACCTAGGTCACGAGCCAAAGTGGTAACTGAATTGGGATGCTAATTGTGATGGTCTCGGTGGGAGAAGGGAAGATAATATATCTCTTTCTTCTGTGGATGCTCTTGGATTTGTCTTACCCACACTTCCGTGTAAGATTGTCCTGGAACTTCCATTGTAGGAAAGCTATAACTCAGAATATATAAACAGATCAGAGCTGCTAGGTTCCAGGTCGATGTGCTCTCCTTCCCCGGAGTCTTGTTCTTCAGGTTAGCCTTCCAGCTTTCTTTATTCTATCTACTGACAAGATTTCAAGGACCGCATCTGTGTTACGGGTCTATTGGGTGGGTGGTAATGAGGAGTTCTTTTTCTCTGTTGGATCTGATGAAAGAGTAGTAGCTCTCTTTCATTGCTTAGCTCACTGAAGCTGAGGACCATTTACAGGAGACTGGTCCTAAGGATTTATGCTATTACAGTTTTTGCCTCGTTTTCTCTGATTATCCCTTCTCATAAATTTGTGAATGTAACTTCTGAGATAATATTTTATTATTGAAGCTATTGGCAATTTTGTGTGAGGGGAGTTATCACTTTAAAAAGTACTTCTAACAAAATACAATTGACAGGGCTCTTCAATTGGACAAGGGTCTCTGACGCTTGAAATGATCTAGGTTGTGGTTATTTATAAAGAAAAGCCTTTATTCAAAAGCTAGACAATACTGTAGCCCTAAATGGGTAGTTACACTTGATAAAGGGAAGGATGGAACAAATATTAATCGTGACAGATACTGAGATGCACATACCAGGTCCATGGGAAGTCCAGCTTTTAATTTATTGCTTCTAAAAATTCTGTGGATACACATATACTTTATTAGACTAACCATTTTAGAAGACATCATTTCAAAAAGAAAGCTGACTTAA
>NW_008475994.1:0-1396 GCF_000622305.1 Nannospalax galili | reverse complement strand
TTTCCTTCTTCCAACCATTCACCTCCTCAAGGCAGTTGCCAAGATTACCAGC
Source organism: Nannospalax galili (assembly GCF_000622305.1). NCBI lineage: Eukaryota > Metazoa > Chordata > Mammalia > Rodentia > Spalacidae > Nannospalax > Nannospalax galili. The sequence continues at coordinate 1,344 of NW_008475994.1, read as the reverse complement.
TTTCCTGCCTGAGGATTTTTCTTCAAAATTCTAATAAAATTGTAAAAGCTTCCATTTGGGGTCCACTCTTAAATTCTTTTATGATTGACACTAAGAACCCTCTAGGGGACCCACTTTCTCCCCGTTTCATTAATATGAATACCAGTGCTAATCATCAGAGGTTGTTCGGTTTTTTTGCTTTTTCAGACAAGGTCTCCTTATTGTAGGCCAGGTTTGTCTCAAAATCATCTTAGTGCCTCAGCTTCTCTTCCTATTTAAGCCTCCCAAGGGCTGAGATCATAGGTTTGTAAGACCAGACCCTGTTTAATATAGATTATTTTAGTTCTTTCTTTTTCCCTTCAGACAGGTTCTCACTATGTAGGCCCTGTTGACCTGGAACTCCATATACAGAGCAGACTGGCCTCCAACTCACAGATATGTGCCTGCCTGAGTGCTGAAATTATAAACATGCATAGCCATGCCTGCTTTTGTCTCAGTTCTAAATGAATGCACTCCTTGCGTTCATTGTCATGTAAATAAGTATAGACACATTTGGTGATGGGGAAAATGGGTTCCTGTCAGCCTTTGGATTTTCCCTTCCTGACCTGGCTTCCTTGAGAAAAAGGACTGTCAGGGAAATAGCTAGGCAAGCTACCTTTATACTAAGATTGTACATTTGGAACCCACAGCGATAACTCGAGAAGGTTACAAGATGATCCAAGCTGCTTACTCTGCCTCCTAACGGTACGGCAACACCCAGGACACTTTCAAATAACTATTGGACTTTTTCTCATCACATGCCTTGCTGACCTCCAGATTGCCTGAAACCACCCACTTCCCCTGGTGACCTAGGAGAAGACAATCGGGTTTGCTGTGGTTGGTGTTAAAGGGCCAATGCTGTGCTTCATGTAAATGCAAATCCTCTACATTTCGGGTGATGCATATTTTAATTCACTCCCTTTAATAATTACTCATTGCATACTTAGAACATTATTGTACCAGACAAACATAATTTGAAAATAATAGAAGTAAAATTATAGAAGAATAATAGAACTAAAAATTAATAAAGTTTTACTAGGTGCTTTGATATATCACAGTAAGTGAAGTGCTTGCCATGAATACAAGAGGATCTGAGTTAAATCTCCAGAACACACATAAAAAAGGTGTGTTGGTCCCACAACTGGAGAGGCACAGATAAGCAGATTGCTAGAGCTTGCTGGCTAACCAGCCTAGCCTAAATTTGGGCCCATGGACTGTGGGAGACCCTATTTCAAAAAACACAGAGGATGTGTCTGAAGAAGGAAACATGAGGTTTGCCTCTGTGCCTGCATACACACACACACACACACACACACACACACACAC
>NW_008475993.1:0-1400 GCF_000622305.1 Nannospalax galili | reverse complement strand
TGGAGGTTGTTCCAAACCACTAGGCACAGATCCACCTGATTCTTTCTAATGGCTACATGCTATTTCACTATCATTCCTCCCTCATGATAGATATTTAGACTGTGTCTGGTCTAGAAACAATGTTGTAATTAATAGTATCATTTATGCATCTTGGTACAGTATTATCTACAAGATGACATTTATAGAAGTGGAATTGCTAGAGCAAAAATAAAATGTGAGAGTTACGATTTTGAATAGATGACTGGCTAACTTGTTTGTTCAACTCAAGACAATGGAAGTTTAAGACATTAGTGAGAAATGGAAATGGGGCTGTGCAGAGATACGATCAGAAGCACCCGAGCACACCCAGGAGCGTGTGCTTGACTGCTTTTGCACATTCAGACTATTTGGAACAGTATACATAGGAGAGTGGGGTCATGTTTCTCATTCACTGCTTGAGAGAATCAAGTCTCATTGCCCAGGCCTGATGGGTACCTCGTCCATAGCAGATTTATAGGCTCAGTGGACCTCTGGCCTCTTCCGTAAAGGTGAGACCAGCTATCCTGACCTTAAATGCTTCTATTGTAGGGCTGTCCCCTGAGAAATCTGAGCCAGGCATACCACACAATCCTGGTTCTACCTGGGTATAAACAAAGGCAATCGTGAAAATACCTTTTCTTGAAAGTGACAAAGGCCAGCTGGATGGGGCAGCCTCAGAACCAGGAGTCTGATAACAAATCACGAGTCTATTGGTGAGCAGGTAAAGCTGAGTGTGGTTTTCCTTGTTTCAAACAAGGCTATGATGAACACAACCAGCTCACAGGCTTTACCCTCAAGGTCCCTATTTCCCCCTCTATAAAGGAAACAGTGTTCACTGTTTTCCCTCCAGGGTTCTCTCCCAGGGGTCACGAGAGACAGGGTGAGGTATCAAAATTTAAGAGTCGAGACTGGAGAAGATGACTCAGTAGTTAAGAGAACTGCCTGCTCTTGCAGGGAACCCAGGTACCCACATGGCAGCTAACAACCATCCTTAAATCCAGTACCAGGGTATCTGAAACCCTCTTCTGCCTCCTTGGGCATTGCATGACATGGGTACACTAACATACATACAGGCAATACACTCATTCACATAAAATAAATTAAATTTGGAACCTACCCAAAAATTCAAAATAAATTCAAACCTCAATATAAATATTTTAAAGATGTTTTATTTTTTGGTATTTTTGAGATGGGGGTCTCACTACATAGCCCTGGCTAGCCTGGAACTCACTATGTAGACCTGACTAGCCTGGAACTCACTATGTAGACCAGGCTGGCCCCAAACCCACAGAGATTCACCTGCCTCTACTTCCCAAGTGCTGGGATTAAAGGTGTGGGCCACCATACCCAGTTATTTTTTATTTTCAATTGTGTGTGTGTGT
>NW_008475992.1:0-1401 GCF_000622305.1 Nannospalax galili | reverse complement strand
ATAAATAAATAAATAAATAAATAAATAAATAAATAAATAAATAATAGAATGTATTTTGATCTGTCTCTCCCTGTGTTCAGCTAAACTTGGGATGAAACAGGAGATACAGAATTACAGATAAGTAATGTGTAGCCATGGCTTTAGAAATTAAAACATTTTCAACGGCCTGTGGAAGTCAGCTTATTTTGTACAGAACCAACTTGCCCAGGGAAACCATGTTCCCTCTGCCTCCACCCAATCATATCCCACCGCATGAAGACATAAGCCACAGTCAGAACATCCTGCTCAGGTTCAGCAGGCTTTCACGTGCTGGTTCCCAACCTCCAAAAAGCCAGGTCAACAAGCCATACCCTAGCTGGCACCCAGTGCACACTCATCTTTGTTAAGGCTACACAGGGAAGAGCAGGTATACAGGGTGGTTTCAGCAGTAAACTGTTTCATCTCCCAGCCTCCCAATGTGCAAGTCACCACATTCTGCTAAGGGAAATGCAGTGGGTAGCTTTGTAAATGAGCACACTCTCCTGCCCTTCAACAATAACCAGCATTTTCCCTCTACATTAAGCACAGAAATATTATTACACAGGCCAAGAAGGCTAACTGAGCCAAGTACATGGTCAGGGTAGAAAGTGAGGCAAGGTGGAAAGGACAGGAAACATGACAAGCCCAAGCACACCTTGCCCCAGGAGGAGCAGGGACTGGGTAGAGAGCACCTGTAAGACAGTGAAGGGCCCAGCTCCACTGTCTCATCTACTGCCTGCCTCAGGCCTCACAGATCTGCCAAGATGCAGAAATGGAATCCTGCTCTGTATTCACATGCTACAGCAAGGGCTAGGATTCCAGTGAAATAATCAGGCAATTATATTTAAGCATCAACATGAGAGACCTAAAAATTCACAACCCTGTCAGTTAAGAAAAGAAACTCATCATCTAGGCCCTCAGCAAACAATTCTCTGCCCCGTGGTGCATCTCCTGGTGTCACACCTTCCTGAGACCTAGTCCACCTAACACCCACAAGCTACCTGGGCCCCACAATCTCCATCCTATCAGACAGCTGCCAGAAGAGTCATTTCAGTCCTAAGAGCTTCAAAGTCACAGAGAAAGGAGGAGTTAGCTTTGGTTTTCAGGGATTAGCAAAAGACAAACCAGAAAAGAAAATAGGGACTAAGGGAAGGAAAGCTCACAAATAGTTTGATATAGGGAATCAAAAACAAAGCTGTAGCCCCATTAGACTGGATTCAGAATCGCTGCCTTTGGTGACAAATTAGAAATGCTTCACTTTAAAAAAATGTGCATTCTAAAAACAAAGACTATTAAGCTATCAAAGGCAAATTACAGAGCTGGAAAGATGGCTCCACAGTTAAGAGCACTCAATGGCCAGGCATGGTGGCGCACACCTCTAAT
>NW_008475991.1:0-1401 GCF_000622305.1 Nannospalax galili | reverse complement strand
TCTGTAGCAGAACATCTAGTGGGGACAGCCCATGCTTCTGAGGCTACTAATGTGGATACCTACCACTACGTCAAGGTGGATCTTTCACCCCATGATGGAATGAGGATGTTTTTACATGCACTTTTTATTTCATTTCATTTATTTTATTTTGCTTATTTTATTTTTTTCTTTTTGAGACAGGGTTTCCCTGTAGTCCCAGCTGGCCTCGAACTCCCTATGTAGACCTGGCTGGGCTCAAACTTACAGAGAATCACCTGCCTCTACCTCCCAAGTGCTTGGAATAAAGGCATGCACCACCATGCCTGGATAGTTACCCTCCTTCTTATCTGGAAGGTGCTGTGTGGGATTTCACAGGGTAATCCCCATGTACAATAGAGATCAGTCATGACTAGAAGTCATACAGCCTATAATTTAGCACACTGGCTTCTTTTATCAATTCCTGTGTCTGTCCAGGACTGGTGGAGGACAGCTGGACTGCCAGTGCTGTCCATGAGACCTGTGGCCTCCGTTGAAAACATCAGTGTTCCAGCTGACAGCTGTGAGGCAGTCACTTCTCAACAGGGGCATGGTTCCATTGACTCCATCTCTTAAAGTCCCATGTTTGGCACTTTCACATATTCTACAAGTGCGAGGACCTCCTGTAACTCAACTTTTAGGGGATCATTAGTGCTCCCCTATGGGCAAGGTAGGCTCTCCATTTACAGAAACTATGAGTTTGAGCCACCTATAACTTGGGAGTGGATAAAAAATGACTTAGACATCCAGAAATGTGGTATGCAGTGGACTCTAGGACTTTGCCTTTCCCGACTCACAAGCCTGCAAAAGGACTGCATACGCTGCTGCTAACTGCTCAAGAGTCAACCAAACATGGATAGCAGGTCTCAGCTCCCTTCCACATTTGTGACCAAAATGTTATGGTTAATTACATTACCTCCATATACTGCCAAAGGACCCATGCAAAACCTACTATGTCACTGGTCGCATTCAGTGCAAATAGTTGGGTCTGGTCAATTGTCCTATGCATCTGTGCTCTGCTGATGGCCTTCTTCGAAGCTACAATCATTCATTCAGCTGCTTCAGTCCAGTCCCTAAGACTCCTTTTCTTTGGTGGATTGTGACCAGGTTTCACTACGTAGTCCTAGCTGGACTGGAGCTCTCTATAAAGATCAAACTGGCCTCAAAAGTCACAGAAATCTACCTGCCTCTGTCTTCCAAGTGCTAGGCTCAAATTACATGACACCATGGACTGGTCCATTTTGCTGCATTGTTTTCCATAAGGTGTACAAGGGGCATAATGTGTGGGGCAGGTGAGGGATAAACACTCTCTCATAAACCAAGATCCTCAGAGAGCTTGCAAATGTTTGACTGTCAATGGCCAAGGATATGCCGGAGCCTGACAAG
>NW_008475990.1:0-1401 GCF_000622305.1 Nannospalax galili | reverse complement strand
AGGAGAAAGGCAACTTTTTCTTTTCTGGAGTAAGAAAATTTTTGGTCCCCGGAATCGGAATCCAAGCCCAGAACAGAGGTTCACAGGGAGAAGCACCCACTTCACCAAGATTGTTTTTCCCCTTTTCCAGGAAAACTCCTTGGCCCGCTGAGCTCCGCTGCGTGACTGCTTCAAGGACACCTGGTGTCCAGTTAGCTGGCACGCCGCAGGTGTGGGCTGTAGCTGTGTGGGGCTCCCTTACCTGGGAGGGCGCTCGGCACGCGGTCCCCGCCTGCTCCAGCTCTGGGCGACCTTGCGGTGGGGTCAGGGTCCCCTGCGGGTGCGGTGCCGCCGCGCGGCGGGCAGTCCACAGATTGTGCTCCGACAGGTCGGGCGTGTCCAGGGCAGAGTCCGGCGCCCCAGCGGCCCTGGGGAGGAGCCTAGGCTGTCCAGTACCAGGTGTGAGCACGCCCACTACACTAAGACCAGACGCCGCCCTCTGGGGCCCGCTGAGGCACTTGCTAAGGAGGGACATTCGCTGCTGCACATCAAAAGGCTTCTGTTTGCACTCTGAGTTCAGAAACTCGATTTGCTTTATTTTTTTTTAATAAAGCTTTTTATTTGGTGATCATCTGAAACCAAGAGTTATAAAAAGTGTATGGAGAGCTCTCTAGACCCCTTTAGCCTGTGCCGCCTAATGTCCACACTCACAGAGAGGCAGTGCAAGCTATGAAATTAGCAATGTCCATTACCAGTGACAAAACTCCAAACTTTATGCACATTTGACTAGTTTTGAAACTAATGTTTTTCATTTCCATTCCCCAAGATCCCATTAGAAACTCTAGGCTGCATAACTGTAGGTCACCTTATCACCTATGGTCTTTTCTTGACTTTGACAACTTAGAAAATTGAGGTTAAGTATTTATTCATTTGGTCCTGTGGGATGTCTTTCTCATATGGTTGTGTGTTTTGTGGAAGAAGGCCACAGAGGTGACTCCTTTGAACCTATCCTCCCCACCCCCACTTCCACATGATAGCTACCTGACACCACCCACCATGTTGACCTTGATTAAATTCAAAGCCTGCCAGGTTTCTCTGTTGCTTTAATTTTTTTCTCTGCTTTGAGTGGAAGTCATTCAATTCATTCCACTCCAAGTAAGAAAGATTAAACTCTACTTTCTAGAGGACGGGGCATCCGGATATTATGATGTGAATTGTTCTTTAAGATTTTGTTAAATCTCATTAATCTGCTTAATCATTTATATCAGTATGGACTCTTCTATATTTATCTTTGGGCAGTAATTTAATACTACATTTGATTTTGCTGCTCAAATGATTCCACTGGGAGCTATTTCTGGTTGTTTTCTATGTCTCTTTGCAAGTTCTTAAATGTTTATTTTAGGTCCTTGAAGGGGAAAAAAA
>NW_008475989.1:0-1401 GCF_000622305.1 Nannospalax galili | reverse complement strand
CTCTCTCGTTCCTTATCTCTCTAGTACTTCATCTGGACTCTGCCTGTAAGAAGTCTATTTAAGTCAAAGGTGTGACCTGCAAACCTTGCACTAGAAGTATGAGTCCAAACCAACCCTGTCTGATAATTTTTCCAGTTTGTGGTATTATAAGTAACAGTAAACATAGTAATTGGCATTTCTTTCATTGTAGTCTAAAAACCTGGAGCTTGAGGCTATCTGTGTCCTAGGTGCTCCTTGTACTTAGGAACCCAAGTGTTCAATCTAGGACCCTAAGTGATACAGCAGAGAGAAGCTCAGCCCCTTAAAAGACGTCTCTGAGGCAGCCTTCAAGAAGTGAGAGCTTCCTCAAATCCCAGGCCTAGAACAATCTTCCTGCCCTTGTTTTGACGTGTTCTGCTATTGCTGGGAAAAGCAGACCTGCCTGCATGGCCTCTCCCATTGGTGTTAAGCATGGCTAAATGGGGGCCATATTTCACTCTAGAAGTGACTGTGTTTCAGAAGTGGTTTGTGATTAAGAAAGACGGATGGTGGATAATATCCATTACCAACACCTGTACTGTGCACAGGGATCAATTTGGCAGTAAGGGGCTATGTAAGAGCAAGCTCATTACTGTTTGAACTAAAAAACAAAATGTGACAGAAGTGGTAAAGAATGGGAGGGGAAGGAAGGTGATAGAAAGACACAGAAATAAGGCTCAGCAAGAAAGTCTCATGGTAAGGACTTGAGCGGTAAAGCTGCAGGCCTGGGTCCTAAGTCCCAGCCCTTCTACCAGCTGATTGAGAGGGCTGCGACAAGTTGGCCCCCTGTCTGGGTCTCTAATTAAGATGCTGAGGCCTTGAGGACTTGTCTTTGTCATTATCCAAGGCGGCAGAAGGAGGCATTCTTCTGACAAACACAACAACACTATGAGAATGGCCAATACTGAGGCATTAATCAAACGCTGATGCTCTACCCCCTACATTTTGCGAGGCAGTGTGCTTCAGCTGAGGAGCTCCCAAACTGAACTATAACGACATGCAGGGTGGTGGTTGGTGGAATGAACAGAGGCCATAGGACTGTGTTGACAAGGATTCCAATGAATTCCCAGATCCTGTACAAAAGTAGCATTGAACCAATGTTTTTGAAGAAGGGAAGAATGAGCTCAGAACCTAGGATAAGGCAGCAACAGACTAGAAAGTTTGGGATCGAAGTGCCAGCTCTGGTACTTGCTGGTTCTGAATTAAGGCAAGTCACAGCTCTTCTCAGAGTCTGCCTTTTCTCTTCCTTAAAGTGGGAGAAAAAAGAAATCCACTTTATGAAACTACTTTGAGTTTTAAATAGAGCCATGTTTTAAAAATTCTTAGCACAGAACCTGCTGTACAATTAACTCAATACACAGACTTACCTTTTTATTCTTCCTT
>NW_008475988.1:0-1401 GCF_000622305.1 Nannospalax galili | reverse complement strand
CACTCCTCAGCAGTGCAGAAGTATTCTTCAGACTTTCAAAGCAAGCCGGGCTGCACCCCCAGTAACTTCCTCTGGGACCCATGCAAGGTGGGGCTTTTAGCTCCCCGCAGATGGATATAGTAATGCACTCCTGTAATCCCAGTACTGGGAAGGCAGAAGCAGGAGAGGTACTATATAGTGCATCCAAGTCACCCTGTGCTATACAAGACTGTCAAAAAAATTAAAATATAAAGTATAAAATAGTAACTGTCATGGGAATAATCAATAATATTATGTTCAAATTACTGATGTGATGCATACAATTTGGATGAATCTGTAGTATTAACCTGTGGTGAAAGAAGTCATAATAGTGATGTATTTGGGAGAAGGTGCTGCAGAGACAGTTTCCTGGGTACTGATTTAATCTGCATGTTGATTGTCTTGTTGTGCTGGACCCACATGGTAAAAATCCATCAAAGTATACACTTACATTTTTTCCTATGGATACGACACACATATAATTTACTACTACATATAAAAAATTAGTAAATGTTCAAAGAATTACAGTTTTCACAATACCCTACCTGGGTTAAGCTCTATTCTGACAGGGAGAATCAATCCCTGTGTGTTCAGAGCTCATTGCTCATGTTTCTTGACACTCATAATGTGCACTGAAACATGCCAGTTTACTCAACAGATTTGTCAGAAAGTTATTCATTGTTTGTGGAAAGTTCTGTGAAGACAAGGGCATACACCCTTCATTGATTGTGGTCATCACTGGCAATTCATCTTGATACCAGGGAAAATCAGTGGTAACATCCTCACCCATTCTGCCCCAATCTTACTTTCATGGTCCTAGAGATGAGATGGGGACTGGCCATCTGGAGGAACTCAGTACATCTTTTTACAGGAAGCCAAGGCTCACCTGCTTGAATCCCAGCTCTTCTCATGTGCCTGTGCTGTATCTATCAGAACTGGGCTGCTGCCATATTCCTCTTCTTTCCCCTTCATTCCTGACGGTCTTTACCAAGTGACCAGGTGTGTGATCAAGGAATGCATATTTTTTATATTTCAATTAATGCTCTTCCATGTCTTGGCTCAACTTGTATGAATTTTCTAAAAACTGTGTCTTCTTGACTTGTGAGTCAGAGTGAAAGCTTCTTTTCTCAGTACTCATAGGTAGGCCATTTCTAAACTTCTTGTTCAAAAAGTTGTTTTACTGTAATAGGGAACCTTCTTGACCATAGCTATACCATGTTAAAGTTTAGGCTGACTCTAGTGTCTGAAATTATCAGGCAATTAGCCCAGGGTAAGGGAACACATGTCAACTGAGCCTTGGTTGTCTTGGGAACAAGTCAGAGTGTTCCAGACTGCACCTGCTAACTGCAGATTTATGGCTTCTGTAGGTTATGCTTGGCTTGC
>NW_008475987.1:0-1401 GCF_000622305.1 Nannospalax galili | reverse complement strand
TTTTTTTTCCTCCTTAACAAAGCTCCACTTCGGTGAAATTTTGAGTCCACATGAATCTTTCTTTCTGATGAGCCTAAGGATTTTAATTCTCATGTAAGTCATTGAGGATAGAGGTATATGATGCTTGGAAAATCTTAACAGTACATTTTAAGTTTAGTGCACTTATGGTAAAGGTGGAAAAGCTGAAAGGGTAGAACACAGAGGAGTCCCCCGAAGGCATTTAATTAATATTTTGGCTTTTAGAAATATGAAAATTATGGAAATGTTGTCTCCGTCATGTAATATAACTAATACCTTTGATTTTGCCTCTTGGTCACAAAGCCTTAAACACTTGCTATCTAGCTCTTCACAAAGAACAGAATGTCAGGCACTGCTGCACACTGAAGTGCATAAACAGTGTGTAGAGAAATTAGAGAAGGGAAAATGAGAGCCTTGCCTCTGCTCAGGTTGGCTAAAATGCCTTATCTTCCTATTATTGGTTGATAAATCCAGTACCATCTGAAACCAAATCCCAGCAGGCTTTCATAAAATAAGCATCCCTAGGTTGACTCTAAACCACGTGAGAGGTTACAAAGCACTTTTAACACCCCAGGCGATATTGTAAAGGGAGGACATAGGTGTGAGATTTTTTTCCATCAAATTTCAAACTTGGGGATGAAGCTATGTTGCCAAGACACTGTGGTACTGATCCCAAAATAGATAAATACGTCAGTGGAACACAATAGGGAACCCAAAACTGTTCCTCTATTAGAGCCCTCAAAGTGTTACGCAGTGCAAATAGTTCAAAGGGGCAAGGAACACCTCATATAAACAATACACGAACAACTAGATACAGCTACAAAATAATATCTCATATTATGCATTAGGATCTTATTTAAGATGGATCATAGACCTAAATACAAAAGCTAAAAAGTAAAGATCATATCTTCCCAACTCTGAGATAAGCAAAGATCTTCTAGACACAACATGGAAAATATTCAGCATAAAAGAAAAATCAGATTTGAGAATCTATCAAGAACTCTAAAAACTTAATTCAAAAAACCAATCAACTCAGTACAAAAATGAGTGAAGATCTGAACAAGTGTGTTATCAAGAATGATATGTAAGTGGCCATCAAGACATGAAAAAATGCTTAAGAAGATTAATCACTGGGATGATGCAAAGGAAACCACAATGAAAGCAAAAGTATGGCCGTCAGAGTGACTAAGTCATGTCACTGACAGCACCAAACACTGAGATGTGGCGAGATTGGAACACTCACACATTACTGGATGGAATATAAAATAATGAGGCCATATTGGAGAACTATTGGCAGTTTTACTCAGTATCTATGACCCTGTAATTCTACCTTTGGGGTATTTATTTATTTATTATTTATTTATTTATTTATTACATGGAAAA
>NW_008475986.1:0-1401 GCF_000622305.1 Nannospalax galili | reverse complement strand
ATTGGATAGTGAGTTCTTTGTTTCATTTTACAGTGCTGTGTGCTCCAGCACCCACAGTGCTGTCAAACTCTTGTTTTTCCATGGAAAATTGGGTTGTCTGAGGCGTTTACCCAGCAAGGAAGCCTGAAATAGTGCCCACTGTTCCCTGGCCTGAAGTCAAGGGTCTGAACAACCTCGACTACCAGCCACTCAGAGTGCTTGGCCTGCTGAATTAGCAGGAGTGATGTTCTTACTGCACATTATTGGGTTGCACAATACTTAGATTTATTAATGTTGAATAACACATGGCAAGCACTGAAATCTGGAAAATAGTCAAATAAGGAAACTTTTAAAATTTTACAGCTTTCCACCAAATGAAACCAATATTTTGAGGCATTTCAGTCCTTTGATTCACTGCCTTCAATTCATTGTATTTTTTCTCTGTACATATGTGCAGATTTATTTTATTCTAAAATTTATATCATCTTTTATATGCAATACTTTTTATTTATTCATAAATTATGTCATGTTTAAGCATTGAGCTAGTACATGGCACCAAACGCTTTGCATTTTTCTTGTGCGTTTCTGACATTATTTAGACCTGTTATTTAGCAGTAATGTTATTAAAGCAAATTTTAAAGTCGGATTATTCCATACAGATTTTGCCAAACGCACTTCATAAAGAAAGAACTCTGTGAGAAGATAAGATTCTGTTTTAAACTCATCACTTCCAGAGCTTACATTTTCCATGAATAGACTCTGAAGGTCGAGAACTCGGCTCTGAGACTTTCTGTATTTTATAGAATGTTGGGATGCCTAAAAGAAAATAAAACCACCTTCTCATCATCAAAAACTGTCAGGTATGAAAAGAACTCTATTTTGGAATTCATCATAAAATAAATGAGTTTTCATGACTGAATAAACGTCCACTTACCCTTCACATTCCAAGGATAGTAAATGAAGGCAAGCTGGGCTCATGGCTTCTTGGTGCTCTTCATTATAGCTTGGGGGAGGCACTTACTGATTCAGTGTTCCTGGGCAGACACCTTTTGTGCCTGGCTTGGTTGAAGACTCCATTAGTCAAAAATGATTAGCTAAAGGAAAGTTCCATAAGCATCTATCAAATCATGAAGTGATAGTAGAAAAACCTTATGCTGATTGCTGCTGGATGTCCCCAGTGCCTGTCATTTTAAATCAGTGAAATCAGTGGGAAATAAGATGTAGGCATGGAAGTGACACAGAATCTCGTGCTTCTGGTCATCTGCAGTTCAGCTTCGTCTCCAGGACTTTCTTCAAGGCTCAGACTCTAGTGCTGAAGTTAAATTTCTGAATCTCTTGCTATGGTTAACTCTCCTTATTACTGTTAACTTGATTTTATTTTTTATTTCTCTAGTTTTTGTATCTTGATTCCTACCCTACCCC
>NW_008475985.1:0-1401 GCF_000622305.1 Nannospalax galili | reverse complement strand
TTTTTTTTTCTGTTTAAAGTGGGACACTAAAGTTTGGTCTCTCTGCTGTTTCTCCTCTTCTTCAGAGCTGAGCATCATTGCCTGTGATCCTTTCTTTGTAAAGAAGCCATCTCAGTTGCTGGTAACACATTTAACACTGCTGAAGAGTAATTTTTCCTTCAATATATATTTGTATTGAATTTTTGTGCATTACAAACAATCCATTTTAATCATATTTAGACCCCTCCCCCTATCTGCAACCCCCATGGCCCTCCCACCAGATGTCATGCATTCCATCATGTATGTTAAAATCTTCTGAGTCAATTTTGTGTACCCAGATATCCCTTAGTATGAGTTCGTCCACTGGAGCCTGGTCAGTCTATCTTGCATCCTCCCTTAAAGAAGACCATTTTTTTGTATCTGAGGACTCTGTGCTGATTTTTCAGACCCAGGGTTTTCTCTGGTGCATTTTTAAGGTGATTTTCATGCTTCATCGGCATAAGTTGCAGTGGTCAGACTTGAACTCACTTAGTCTGCTGCCCTTTGGGTTTGCAACCATCAGTTCACGGAGTCACCATCTGGGACAGTCAGGATGCAATCACCCATCAGTCAAGTCCAGGCTTGTGGGAGGCAGTGAGGATCTGAAACCTGTGGCAGAGAAACCCCCAGACTTAGATCAGTGAGCCTGAGAACTCCCCACTGTGATTCTCCAGGTGGATTTCCTGATGTTTAGGTTTTTAAGTTCTTTGTATAGCTCAATCAAATATATAGCTGGTAAAGATATTTTCTCATTCTGTAGGCTTCATCTTCCTTTGAAATATGGTATCCTTTACTGTACAAAAGGTTAAGTTTCATGAGGTCCTAGTTATCAGTTATTGATCTTAATGCCTGTGTTTTCAGGGTCCTGTTCAGAAAGTCCTTTCCTGCGCCCAAGTTCAAGGGTATTCCCTAATTTCTCCTCTATCATATCCAGAGTATCAGTCTTATATTGGGGTCCTTGATCCATTTAGAGCTGAGTTTTGTGCAGGGTGAGAGCTAGGGCTCTAATTTCATTTTCTACATGTAGCTATCCAGTTTGACCAGAACCATTTGTTGAAGATGCTGTCTTTTCTCCAGTGTGTGATTTTGTACCCTTTGTCAAAAATCAGGTGGTTGTAAATGTGTGTACTTAAATTTGGGACCTCAGTTTTATTCCATTGATCAATGTGTCTGCTTTTATACCAGCACAATGCTGTTTTTGTTATTATAGCTCTGTAATGTGACTTGAGTCAGATATGGTAATGTCTCTAGCTCTTCTTTTACTGTTTTGCCTGTTCTTGGTTTTTCATGGTTCCAAATGAAATTTGAGATTATCAGTTTTCAGTTTCAATTAGAATGGCTCTAATGAACACGTGCATTCCAGGAGCATGTTTGCTCAGAGCA
>NW_008475984.1:0-1401 GCF_000622305.1 Nannospalax galili | reverse complement strand
ATGATGCTTATGAGAGAGCCATAATTAATTTCCCAAATGCACACAGGGCTCAAGGGATAGACTGGGTGCTATTCACAGATTGCTGGATGGAGTGGCAGCTTTAGGCAAATGAGGAGTGAGTAGTGTTTGCCTTGCTAAGTACTGCCTGGTGCATTTTGGTCTCAATGATGGCATTTCCAAAGCAATTTCAGAAGCACATTAGAGAAGTAACACTTTTAATCTTTAGCAAAAACCCAAGATGTGAGGGAGATTGTAATGTTGATTTTTTTTTTTCAGTGCTATGTTTTCTAGAATGAGGGTAAAATGTGACACAAAATAAAGCAAGTGTCTCTCGCTGTATAAACAGCTGCATCATCTCCAATTGTTCGGTTGTGAGTGACCACTACCCGAAGGGGACTGAAAGGGGGTCACCTATTGCTACGTTCCAAGGCATGTTAAAGACCACCCCCTGACCAGAACCCAGATTTAGAAAGAAGTCTCTACTGTACTCCTGGGTCTTCTATTGGGAATGCATCTCTCAAGGGTTGCAAACACTCTAGGGACAGTGACTATTTTCATGCAAAGCAAGAATTTAACTCAATGGATAGGGATGAGGAGACGAATCCAGAATGCATACTGAAAATAAACAAAGGGACAGACAGGGCCGGGCACTGTGGGGAATAGTTACAAGTCAGGTGGCCCAAGTGCAGTAGATGCCAGGGAGACAGATACTGAGCCAGCAGAGGGCAGAGCAGCAAGAAAGGGTGGTGTGAGGTCAGGGGAAGCCGACACTGGCCTGCCCACCTCCCTCACACAGCATTCCTGTTCAACCTACACCAGCCCCCACACACCTTCCCAGGGGCGGTGTCTGGACATATACATGTGAGGCCAATGCATACAGACCAGTGCAGAGGGAATCAGGATTGAACACAGCTAGGGCCAGCCATTAATTGACAATGGACAGAAGCTTCTGGATTAATTCCCAGCTTCCTGGTCCTCAGTCCCTCAGGTGTGCTAAAGCAGCTCTCACCCAGGGGTGCCCAGTCAGGGTGCCCACAGCAGAAATCTTGCTGGCTTCCTTCCCATTGCTGCCTCACTTCTCCTTTTCCCTCTCCGTTTGCTAAGATCAACCTCAAAGTCAACTCCCTGCATGGACAGTTTCATCTCTGAATCTTCTAGGGGAAGAGAGGTCACAAGCTGTCCCTGGCCTATCTTGAGTCACATGCTGTTCTGGGAGTTGGACAGGTAAAATATTGAATGGCCAGACCTGGACCACATGCCCACCCTGGACCCAGACGGCGAGGCCAGTCTCAAGGAGGCTTTCCCAGAGTCTGTACCTTAGATTTTCAACTTTTATAGACTGTCCGCATCGTGCCTGGGATGGGCAGGAGGCAGTGGTATGGCTCTATGAGCTGCTAGGTG
>NW_008475983.1:0-1401 GCF_000622305.1 Nannospalax galili | reverse complement strand
TTTTTTTCTCCACTATGCTTAAAAGTCATCTTACTTGATTCACACTGAAGTCTCCTGCCCCAGCTGTCTGTGTAGGCAACTGAGTAGATGGCCTCAATAGCTGACTGCCCTCAAGAGCCTCAAGTTGACTCTGATAATGTTCACAGCTTTGATAACCAAAGTCCCCACAGTCCATGAAACATTTTATTGTCATACTAATGTCCTTAACCATTTGGAGCTAGGACAATGAAGAAACTAGGACCCAAGTTAGCAGTGTAGCTTGTCCCTGTCTGCTCTGTTGTCTGAGACACATGGCAGTGCCTCACACACTGTGCCAGGAGAACCTCTCTTCTCACGATGTCAGTTGCACATGGCTCTGTTTTGCAGACATGCTCTTCACCCCTTCCAGGTCATCTCCATTTCCTCCCTATCTTTCCACAGCAGATGTCTCCCAGGTTACCTCTGTGGCTGTTGGTGCTGCTTAGTGGCTCTATTGATGGCATATTTTTCTGGCCTTGTTGATTCTCCAAACTGAATTTTGTTTGCCAACTCTCATCTCCTCCCCTCAGATCCTCCCTGGTGTATTTTAGGTTCGCAAGTACTCTATGATGTGAAGGGGCTTAACTTTACCCTCCCACAGGACCAATATGGGGTTATTTTGACATAGTCATTTATTCAAGGATGATGAGATTGGTATGTGATGCATTTTTAGCCCTGGAGCTTGGAAAATCTGCATTCTGACCAAATTCTGCTATGGAATACTTGTACACCATGAGGCATATCGCATATCCACTCTAGAAAGCATCTCCCTCCACCACAAATGATTAATCTCTAACAGTCTATTCAAGCTGGAAGGATTTCAGATGTGCTTTACAGACCTAGAACTGACAGCCAGTATGGGACATGAACGCTGCTAGCTGGCAAAGAAATGAAGTTCTGGGGCATCATCGTCAGCATCATCTGCATCTCAAGAGCTCACTTTTCTGGCACAAAAGAGAGAACAGGAGAGAGAGACTCAGCCCTTCAACCCAGTAACCTAGAAACATCTGAAACAACATTTAGGTTTCACTGTAGTAGCTCAAGAGAATGGAATGGAATCCTGAGTTTGTAAAGAGAAGTAAAAATAATATTCTCCTGGCTGATGGCAGCTACAAATGCTGTCTGGGAAAGCCAAGAAGAGCCAAGAGCATAAAAGAGAAGAGAAAGAACAGTCATCAACCGACCAAAGAGCGGGTGATTCAAAGACTGTAGTCTGCATGAAAACCAGAGCACTGAATGGCATTTCCCTAACATCAGAGTCAGGAGCCCTTCATACTAGACAACCTAAATGTCCCTCAACCAACAGTTAATGAAAATGTGGTACATATACTCAATGGAGTTCCACTCAGCAGTAAGAAAAGATGAAATTTGCAGGTAAATGGA
>NW_008475982.1:0-1401 GCF_000622305.1 Nannospalax galili | reverse complement strand
AAAAAAAAAAAAAAACCTATTCACAGCAATGTTTTTGTATAAACACTAAGTCATTTAAATTTAACAATATTATTTAAGTTGCCTTAGATCTTAGTTAGAAATTGTATGTAATAAAGTAGAATTTAATATAATGCAAAAGAACTTTCTATCACAAAAATTAGGAAAAATAATCTGTTGAAAAACAGATAAATCGAGACTTGAAAACTTTGAGCTGAGTATGATGGCTTACATCTATAATCTCAGTACTCCAGAGGCTGAGGCAGGAGGATTGCTCGAAGTGCAAGCTGAGTCTAAGCTATAGTGTAAAACCCTGTGTCAAAAACAAATAAATGAAATTAAATAAAATAACAAAAAAAAATCTGAAATGGAGTAATTCGTTTATCCACAGTAGTTCACAAGAGTAAGCATTCATAATACATATGTGATGTAGAAATAACGAGACAAAAATAAAAAGACACAAAAAACCTCCAAAAGTAATCTGGCCTCAAAGGGTCAGAAAAACTCAAATTTAAACCACAATAAGATAACACTGAAGCCCCTTGGCATGGATGCGAAGAGAAAGTCAGATGTAAGCACTGCTGATAGGAAGCGGGACGAGGGTGCTCATATTGCTAGGGGAAATATAAAATATGTAAGTGCTTTCTATGCCTTATATAAAGGTAAGCATGTACCGCTATGACCCACCAATTTAAACTTGAGATTATACTCAAGACAAGCAAAGTAGGTCCACACAAGAACTTTTGCCTGATTGTTCATAGGAAGTGTTCTGAAAATTTTCTCCCTGGGGAGGGACTAGGCAGTGTCTACTCTTCTTCTAAGGTCTCAAAGAGGAACCAAAGTTTGATTCCACCTAGTCGCTTCTAGGGATCCAATGAGTTTATTAGACTTGCTTACAGAGTGTGGATGGAGGGTTACTGACAGGGATGTGGGTGACCCAAGGAGCCACACTAGAAAGTTTTCACCCAGTATGGATGATGGCTCCCACTGCTGCAAAAATGGACCCTCCTTCCCCTAGGGCTTCCCAGCTTATATACTCTCAGCCCTCCCAGAGACCGCCAAGTACAATTAGGGAAAAACAGTATACAATTGGTTGGGAAAAGTGGCTAGATACTCAAGTGAGGGCCATTGAACCAATGACCCTCCTAGCCTCCTTCTTCTAGAAGGGAATGTCAAGAGCCAACAACTGGTCTTATGAAGGTGGCTACTCAGCTCAAGGATGGTACTGTGAAAAGGAGGTCTTTTTATAATAGCGACAATTTCAGTTAATCCAGATTTCCACCAACAGGTGAGGGAATCAACTATGACATGTATTAGATGTAAACACCTCCCAGCAACAGCAAACTGTACATAGAAACAGCAATACACATGAACTTCAAAAATGTGACACTAGGCACGACCCAC
>NW_008475981.1:0-1397 GCF_000622305.1 Nannospalax galili | reverse complement strand
TCTCTCTCTCTCTCTCTCTCTCTCTCTCCCTTCTACCTTTCTCATTGGAAGAGTAAAAACTAGGTGATAAAGAACCCTGAGAAAAGCCTGCATTCTATGTTCTTCATTCAATCGTAACGATAGGAAAACATTCAGTTGAGTTTTAAGTTTTCTGTTCTCATTGTGCCATCTAATCAACCAAATCTCTTTGAACCTCCTCCATCGTCAGACACATACTCATCCCATCTTTTCTTCCAGAGGAAATGACTCCTGGTGAGTACACAAGGGCCCAGATCATGCCATCCATATCGATGACTCAGGTCATATGTCAAAAACCTCTAGAGGGTTAAAAAGGAACAAGAACAAAAAAGCTGGTGCTTTCCAAATGACTACAATCTAAAGAAAAACATGGAAGTGCTAATGGGATCCCTCTCAAAGTTCTCCAGAAGTCTTCAAAGCCGTGTTCCAAGTCTGATGAATTTTCACTGTCATAAGTTGTTGGTTTTGAATGCCCAAAGTGCTTCTCCTTGATTCTTTTGAATCTTTTCTCACTTTTCCATAAATAATTACTTTGCTTGCCAAAGAGCAGGATCTGTCTAGATTCTGTGAAGTCAGTCTAAGTAAAAATGCAATCCAATGGCAAATAAAATATACAGAAATAAAATTAAAGCATGGTGTATTTCTTTTACCTTATTTTCCTCCAAAATGGATGCAGGATGACGGTGCGAAGGCAAAGTCTGGAATTCTGGGAGTGGCTAGATACATAAAGATGAGACAGTATTATAATCGGGCTTTGTAGTAAACCCTGCTCCCTCTTGGCTGTACATATATTAAGCAGAAACCTACACCCTACATGTTTCACTCCTTCATGCTCTGCAACATGTGGTCCTAAACTTAAGGAGCCCCAGCAAAGTGATGTACTGACTGCGTGGATACTTGGCACTTGGGACATTTCAGGTGATGGCATCTCCTCACAAGATAGGCCATTCTCACAGACTATACTTTCACAGTTGCAGATGCACCTTCGGGCTCTGTTCCCTGCAGCCCACCGCTCAGGAAGAGCTGACAAAGCAAACGTCCTGAGTTTGGCATGTGCACAGGGCAGCTGCCTCTTATGACTGACTGAGCTCTCTTCCAAGGATAAGAGGTTGGATGCTGAATTAAGCTAATTCACTTTTCTCCCCATCAGTCAGTGAAAACTTCTTTCCATAGATTCATTTCCAAACAAAGAAATATCATGACCAGATGTCACGCCTTTTCAGACAAACATTTTCTTCATAATGGGGAAAATTGGGTTTCATGGAGCGGGTCCTCAGCTCTGTAAAATAGGTTTTACTTTTTATTGGTCAGACATGCCTGACAGGAGTTGTATTTCAGGGTCTTGGTGGTTGTACTTCCTTCCTGTCTCACACATGGTT
>NW_008475980.1:0-1398 GCF_000622305.1 Nannospalax galili | reverse complement strand
CACACACACACACACACACACACACACAAAGTAACACATACAGGAACACACATATAAGAACACACTCACATAGCAACACATAGGAACACACACATATACAGGTGCATAAACACATGCAGGAACACACATACAAACAGGAATACACTCATGAACACACACAAGAACATAAACACATACACAGGAATATACACATACATATACAGGAACATACAGGAACACGTAGGAATACACACATGAACATACACATAGAACACATGGGAACATACACAGGAACACATACAAACAGGAATGCACACAAGAACACACACATACACACAAACACATACATGCACAGAAAGACACATACACACACACACACATACAGACACATAGACACACAGACACACACATACATATACACACAACCACCCAAACCAAAGCAAAACCAAAGGAACTCCAATCTAGCCCAGAAACACTGCTGCAGTTACACTCAGAATGATGTTCACAATTGTACTCTGCCTTGGGAAGCAGTCGGGGGTGGGGGGACTAGAAGGAGCGCACAGATGAAATATTGGGTAACACACATTAACTCTTTAAACGAGTTTTCTACCTCCTTCAAAGGTCACAAGAACAAATACTACTGACTTAGCCGGGCAAGAATGTTTCAGGCCACAAAGCACGGAAGATCCCCCTCCCCATACATGGAGCTATGATCTGCTGACTGTTGCTGACGGTGAGAGTCACTGGCACAGTTCGTTGCATCATTCCACCCCCAAGCAGAATGCTTTTCAGCGGTGTTTTAAAATTTCCAATTGCTTCTTACCTATGAGGTGAGTTTACAGTGAATTATGCAATCAGGCAATCTAACCTGACAAGACAGCTCTGCTCTCTCCGGTGGAGAAGCTGTGAGGCTTCAGTGGTAATCGCTATAACAGGATCAGCAGGGGGAGATTGATCACACCTACGAAAGTGACCTCTTGGAGAGACTCTGCAAAAGGCACACCTTTCCTGTTGATTGATTACACATCAGGGTGACCATCCTGGGTGGAGGCTCAGTGCGGCCCTCACCTTCTGCTGGCACATGCACTTTTTTTGTTGGTGTTCATGCAAGATTGATGTGAAGCAGCTGTAGTGGAGGCCCAGCTATCCACACAAAACACAGCTGACTTTGAAAAGAGAAAGGGAGAGAGGCTTATTATCCACAAACACTATTACAGTAAGCTCAGTTCAAATGGGGATTAAATTTTAATCGGCATGCAGAGAGAGGGTCTCCTGCTGAGGAGTAAGATCCGTCCCCAGGAGAAAGCCCGCCTTCCACGTCCTGACCCCATCTCCACATCAGATCCGTCCCCAGGAGAAGCCCTCTCTCTCTTTCACTCTCCCCTTCTGAGTGACTTCACAGTGCATCCAGGCAGCCCC
>NW_008475979.1:0-1401 GCF_000622305.1 Nannospalax galili | reverse complement strand
CCCCAATTGAGGCTCCCTCCACTCAGGTGTGTCAAGTTGACACTAAAGCTACCCAGCATATTTGGGAATTCAGACAATGACAGGAGATACTTTTTCAAGGAGTTGTCTCCGCCCTGCCATCCTTCAGTCCCCATCCCACCCTAGTCTGTTGTTGCAGAGGGCTCTTGTAGATGACAGGAATGCTGACCCATGACAGCCACAGTGACCTTTGACCTCTGGGAAGCCTGGCTCACAGGCTCCTTTGGCTGCCTGACTCACCCAGATAGGAAGTGGCTCCTGAGGCCTCGGCTTCTGACCCTGGAGTGTGGACACAAGCCCTCCTTGGCCTGTTGACCTCAGAAGAATGAGATAAAGCCTCACTGGGTCTGGTGAAGGCTGGACTGTGGGAAGCCCCTGGGGACTCGTGGGAGAGCTGGACCCGAGGTCTGAAGAGTCCAGGCAGTGAGACACCAGGAGCTGCAGGACAAAGCTGGGCTCTGCAGTCTGTGACTTAACCTGTTATACTGAGTGTGTCCTCTGGGGGAACCATAGTCCCCAGAGACAGACTAGACCGGCTATGGAGGGAGGTGGGCAGGGCAGCGCCTTGATGGACATATGCCTAAAGATGGCTAAGAATGAGAAAGGGCAGGTCTAGCCACAGCAAGTGGGGTCTAGCCCAGGTGAAGTGCAGGCCTGACAGTGTCCATTGAACACTGTGACACAGGCAGCTCTCCATTCAATGTGAGGGTCAGGCCACAGAGCCTGTGTAGCTGAGCACAGAGGCACCCAGAAGGGCTGGCTGGCGGGGGTAGGAGCCACTTCCTATCCATCCCTGTGACTTCCTGTGTCATGGACACTGAGTGCAGAAATCAGGGATTCCAAGTGGTTACTGTGAGTGTCAGAAGTACGGTGCAGGGGATGGGAATGAGGCCTAGCAGGGGTCCACCCTGGCCAACGGAGGTGGTGAGTGAGGGTCAGCCTTAGGCCCTCTCCCTTGGGTGGTGAACAAGTGACTCCCTCAGTCCCTTGCTTCCCATGCATGGGTACAGGAGGCACAGGCCAGGCAAGACTACATTCATTTATTTATTTTTATTTTTTGAGTCAATTTCTCACTATGTAGCCTAGGCTGGCCTTGAGCCCTCAATCCTCCTGTCACAGCATCCCCAGTGCTGGGATTGCAGGTGTACAGCCCCACGTCTGGCAGGACATTAGATGTTGGGTAGAGGATAGGCATGTTCATTCACCGGTCTGCTCTCTGCCAGCTCTTCAGGGTGCTGGGGACAGGGTAGGTCAGTGTTGTGACTGCTCTATGTTGGAAACACAGAGGAATGTATTTGCATCTTCCCACAACATCATAACTTATTGAATAACAATTCACAAGGTACAGTAGTTTCAATAGTAGTAATTTGGGACTGGGTGTGG
>NW_008475978.1:0-1400 GCF_000622305.1 Nannospalax galili | reverse complement strand
TTATGTGTATGAGTGTATTGCCTGCATGTATGCAAGTGCACCCGTGCTGTGTGATGCCAGAGGAGGTCAGAAGAGGGCGTCAGGTCCCCTGGAAATAGAGTTAGACATGGTTGTTATCCACCATGTGGGTGCTGGGAACCGGGCCCAGGTCCTCTGAGAGAGCAGCCAGTGCTCTTAGCTGCTGAGTCATTGCTCCAGCCCTGCTAACTTATGGCTCAGTGGGGCTAACTAGAAACTGCTTCCATGTGACTCAGAGAAGAATTATGAAGATTTAAGAAAAAGAAAAGACTGTGTTCCAAGAGAGAAAGAGAAAGAGCTTTGGACATTCACAAAAGGAGGGACTGGACTGCTGAAAACTGTAGTGAAATGGAGGGTTAAGCACCCAGATAAATGTGATCGCCCAGCTGCTACCCTGGAGTTGTTGGTAAGATTTTTTTGTTTTTTATGTTTTGGATATGTGTGAGTACCTGCCTGCATAGAAGGATGTGCACCATGTGCTTGTCTGGTGCTGACAGAGGTCAGAAGAGGGCAATAGATTCCCTGAACTGTAGTTAGAATTGCGAGCTGTCATGCAGGTGATGGGAACCAAATTCAAATCTTCTGCAAGAGCAGCAAACACTCTTAAACCCTGAGTCCCTACTCTGGAGTTTGAAGATATGTAATAATCATAAGTCAAGGAGCCTGAGTTGACCTTGTCACAGCCCCATGATGAGACAGCCCAGGAGACAGCTGTGAAGAAAAAGAGGGCCAGACACTGAAAAGCAAGCATAGGCAACAAGAGGCTTGGCACAGGCAATGAAGTGTTCAGGGAAAGGTAGCCCCACCCTTGATGCCTAGGATAGACCTCATTGAGAATAAGTCTGGAGTTTCATAGCCTGAGCCTCAGGTCAGCTGGTGGATCAACTTCTGGAGCCACTTATCTGTCCTGAGACACACACACTGCTGGGGAGTCTGAGATTCTGAAGCTCCAGTGGACTACTTAATATCCACACCCACAACCTTCCAGCAGGGTGATTAATGTTTACTTGGTTTGGGGAAATAAAGGTGCATATCTATATATACAGATCTCAGTGCATGGCTGCTTCCCTCACTCCCAATGCCCTTAGGAGACAACCCCTACTAAGGATATTATCCACCAAGTGGGTGTGAACTGGGGAGTCACATACAGGTGAGAATCTGGCCAGCCCACAAATCTAAGTGTGACCAGGAGAGGCCCCTGGTATGTAAAGAAGGGAAGCTACTGAAGTAAAGACAGCTCTGGTGGACACCAGATGCTTGTCCAATTTGGCTCAGTGCCTGCAGAGCTCACAGGAAAGACAAGAATCCATTAGTTCAACTAGTTCACCTCCTCCACTGTGATGGTTTGAATGAAAATGTCCCCCATAGGCTCCAAGTATTTG
>NW_008475977.1:0-1401 GCF_000622305.1 Nannospalax galili | reverse complement strand
TTCTTGATAACACCCCTACATTTCTGAAAGCTCTAACATTTTCAATTTTGTGTGATCTTCCAAAACAAGTTTAATTCAATTTTTCTTTTGTCTGTGATGTTAAATGGGTTTTCACATTTTGTTTTTCAGAAAAACTGCAAAAGGAAATGGGTAATTGTATTGCCACTATTCTAGTTCAGTCTTTTTTCTCTGTTGCTGTGATAAAACACTGTGACCATGGGCAACTTGGAGAGGAAGGGGTTGATTTCAGCTGCCAGATCGCTCCATCACTGAGGGCAGCCAGCAAGGAACTCAGGGCAGGAACCTGAGCAGGAACTGAAGCAGAGACCACAGAGGAACGCTGCGTCCTGGCTTGCTTCCCCTGGCTGCTCAGTTAGCTTACTTCAGCCCAGACCCACCTGCCCAGGGATGGCACCATCCATTAGCAAGGAAGAAAGTGCCACACAGACACGGGCCAGTCTGATGGAGATGACCCTTCAGTTGAGGTTCCCTCCTCCGAGGGCGTCAGGTTTGTGTCTAGTTGACAAGCGCTGGCCAGCACACTCGTGGTGGAAGTATTTACAAGACGTTACCGTTTACGGTGATTTCTTTCTGCTTTCCTGCATGTTTTCCTGAGCTCTTCACTTTAGATACATTTTCCACATCCCAGTTGCCTCTCCACAGTGTGTTTACCAAGTTAGGATTAGTCTACCTGCTTCACTGACGATGACGATGACGATGACGATGATGATGATGATTACGATGACGATGATGATGATGACGATGATGATGATGATGACGATGACTGCGATGATGACGATGACGATGATGACAATGACAATGATGACGATGACAACGATGACTGCGATGATGACTATGACGATGATGATGATGACAACGATGATGATGACGATGACAATGATGATGATGATGACGATGACAATGATGATGATGATGACGATGACGATGATGACGATGACGACGATGATGACTATGACGATGACGATGATGATGACGATGACGATGACAACGATGATGATGACGATGACGATGACAATGATGATGATGATGACAACGATGACAATGACGACAATGATGATGACGATGATGATGATGATGATTACGATGATGATGACAATGATGATGATGACGATGACGATGCCGATGACGACTATGACAATGATGATGATGATGATGACAATGACGATGACGACAATGACGATGATGATGATGACGACGATGACTGCGATGATGACGATGATGATGACGACAATGACGACGATGACGATGACAACGATGACTGCGATGATGACTATGACAATGATGATGACGACGATGACAATGATGATGACGATGATGACGATGATGACAATGACGATGATGATGATGACGACGATGACTGCGATGATGACGATGACGATG
>NW_008475976.1:0-1401 GCF_000622305.1 Nannospalax galili | reverse complement strand
GTTCCTCTGACCCTGTGATGACAAGCCATGGACCCACCTCCTTCCCATGCTGTGCAAAGAAGCCACTCCCCTTCCCTCTTCCAGCCAATCGGTTGAACATAGCCACTTGCAGGGGAGGGGCTAAGGGTACAAAAGCTGGGATAACCATGAGGCTGGTCTCTTGCCATTTTGTAAAGCTGTCCAGAACAACAGAATAAATGTCTGGATGTGGACTTTCGGCATCAGCTGTGAATGGGGGGGTGCCCACTTGTCTGTAAGTAAACATGCACCCCAAGTTCAGCAAGTCCAATAAACTCGTTAAAAAATTCTTCAAACCAGGATTTGGATAATATTTTCCTTAGGCTGTTGCAAGGACCATGGGAGAAGGAGATTGGATGCCACAAGCACCTCCTAGCAGTGAATTTAACTTACATAGGCTAAAGGCTGAGATCCGAACAGACAGCCTGAGATGATGGGTTCAGACTTCCCTGGGGTAGGCTCTGACCTCAGCAGACTGCCAGAGAGTGCGAAGCTCAGGCCTCCCTCTGGCAGAGGGGCTGAGAATACAGGAGACTGCCTGAGAGCCCCCATCCTGCCTCCAAGTGGTGGTGAGCCTTGGCTAATTGTGCCATACCCATCATTTTATGAGGCCCGCCCCCAAGGCCCCAGGGAAGCTCTGGCTTTGATAGGCTGAGGTTGACATCCCAACAAACAGCCTGAAAGGGTGGGATAGGACCTCCCTCAGTAGCGGCTCCGATCTCAGCAGACCGCCAGAGAGTACTGAGTTCTGGCCTCCCTTCTGCAGAGGGCCTGAGACTGGAGGAGACTACCTGAGAGCCCCCATCCTGCCTCCACGTGGTGGTGAGCTTCCACTAATTGCACCATACCCATGCCCCTCCCTGTTATTTTGTGAGGCCCCCACCCCCACATTCCCAGGGAAGATCTGGCTTTCATAGGATAAGGCTAAGAGCCTAGCAGACAGCCTGAGACAGTGGGTTCGGAACTCCCTTGGTTAGTAGCTCTGATCTCAGCAGACATCCAGAGAGTTCTGAGTTCGGCAGAGGGCCTGAGAAAGGAGGGGACTGCCTGAGAAGCCCCCATTCTGCCTCCATATAGTGGTGAGCTTCTGCTAATTGCATCATACCCATCCCCCTACCTGGTATTCTGTGAGCCCCCCCCCCGATGCCCCAGGGCAAATCTGGCTTTGGTAAGCTAAGGCTGAGGTCCCAGCAGACAGCCTGAGAGGGTGGTTTCGAACCTCCCTCGGGTAGGCTCTGATCTCAGGAGACCACCAGAGAGTGCTGATTTCTGGCCTCCATCTGGCCTCCCTCTGGCAGAGGGTGTGAGAACACGGGGCTGGCTGAGAGCCCCCATACGGCCTCCACAAGGTGGTTAGCCTCCGATAATAGCTCCATACCCATC
>NW_008475975.1:0-1401 GCF_000622305.1 Nannospalax galili | reverse complement strand
TGTTGGAGATAGATTCATTTTTTTCCTAGGACAGAGGAGCCTCTTGGGTTTCTTATTTTATTTATCAATACCAGAATCCAGGACTCAGAGTTTAATCTTCACAATTACGTTGCTACTACTACAGGTGGAAGAAGAACTCAAACAAAATCTTAAGGATACGTGTACTGATATAAAGTGCTATAAATGGCTATAAATGGATCATTCTAGCTGGTAAAATGCTGGGCTTGGGGGTGGCAACCTTTTTTTTTAAAAGAATTTTCATGATGATACCTTAAAAAGAATTTGTTGAGACTATCCACATCCCAAAGAGGGGGAATTCCACTTATCTCTCC
Source organism: Nannospalax galili (assembly GCF_000622305.1). Lineage (NCBI taxonomy): Eukaryota > Metazoa > Chordata > Mammalia > Rodentia > Spalacidae > Nannospalax > Nannospalax galili. Next base: position 1,069 of record NW_008475975.1, on the reverse strand, counting down.
CTGATCAGGCAAGCCTTGACTTCCTGTGTTCAGTAAGTTTGCCATGTTCTAGCTGCCAAGATGCAGAATAAGTTTTACAAAATATGCAATGGCTTACCTTATATACCATAGATTTTTCCGTTGACAAATGTTTCTCTTCTATGTAAGCAAAGTTCAATGGTTTTAGGACTTGCATTGGCTCTTTGCCTCAGTGTAGTTGGGGTGACCATCTTCTGGTAACCTTTCACCTCAGACATGCTAGATGCACTGTGTATCTCCAGACACCCAATTGTGGCCAAAATAATCTGAGATGGAAATGATGTTGTTTGGGATGAATGTGCTCTTAAGGGCTATGTTAAACATGTTCACTCTAAAGAATTCACTCTCTGTAGCCACTGTGGCATGGACCATCCTTTTCTCTCCTCTCATGTCATGTATAAATGGTACCGTTGTTTTCAACACCATCACTTTTTTGGGACCCTGCTGGTAACCATCTTCCTCAGTAGGTTTCTTAGGTACATTCTTCATTCTTGGTTTCTAAATAGAATGCACACAGGAAAACCAGACAGAGTTAAAACAGATCATAAGGAAAGCCTTTGCTGGATAAAGAAAATTTAAACAACAGCTAGCATGCTACAACATAGCTAATGGTAGAAATAGAGATTTTTGGAACGATTTCAGCTGGTGTTAATCATATGCAAATAAGGAAATTATATTTATTTTTGTTGTACTTGGGAATGTGCTAGAGAAACATTCTCTTCCAAATAGTGACTTCCTGAGCAAACATTTTAAGGACTCAAATTGCAAAACCTTTTCCAAAATGGCAGTACTGTCTTGCAGAAGGGTTAACAAGGCAGCCACTAGTAGAACCCCAATGATTTTGCTAATTTGAATGCTTCCAACTAAAGGTTCGTCTAAAGATTCTTCTATTTGCACAATAGCAGGCAGGGAAAAAATCCTAGAACTGGACAAGAGACACAAAGGACGTTTATTTACGTGATCATCTGTCTCCACTGTACTCTATATTCATCCTCTTTCCCTTTCTTTTGGAGATAGGGTCTCATTATGCAGCATGATTGGCCTGGGACTT